>NC_068393.1:22283143-22390643 GCF_023724105.1 Carassius gibelio
CTCAGTGTGTAAACCCCACAGGGCTCCCCCAACGCCAACACATTTGTGCTGGGCGCCCCAGCCGGGTCCCTGGAGGTCCGGCCCGCAGCCAAGGGGTGCCCATCTTTGCATGTCTGACAGTTTTTGTTGGGGCCCAAGCGACCCGCCAAAGACCAGGATCCACAGTGGACGATCAGCAACAGGACAACCGGGGTCAAGTTGGAAAGGAAGGACATCTTGCGTCCGGGTCTCAGGTTCTCCATGCTCAGTTGTGTCGTACGTGGCTGATGCTATTTCTGGAAGTCTATTTCTCTTTCCCCTCTCTGTTTCTTTGCTCGCTTTTCAGCTTAGTGAGGCTGAGAGCCGGGAGTCCCCTGCAGTGCCAGAGGATACAAACCGAGAACGAGTGAGAAACGGCAAGCAGCGGCTTTTAAAGATTTGAAAGGCGGTGATAGAGAGCAAGAGGGAGAGAGCACAGTTATGACACCTTCAGGGGCTGGGACTGAGAGACAGAGAGAGAGAGAGAGAGAGAGAGAGTGTAAGGGGGGGTGGAAAGAAAGAGAGAGAGATTATTTTTCCTTTTAGAAATCATCAAGCACTTCTCCAGCTTTCCCTCACCCATTATTGTATCTGGAAACATTCCTTTGCCCAGGATACTTACTCTGGCTATGATGGTTACTTTTTTTGCATCATCTGTGAAAATGTTCTAGTAATCTTTGCCATGATAACAATGAAGGTGAGGGATTCGATTTCTCTGCCGACTACGGTAATTTCCTTGTGGGAGAGTTACACCATTAACCCTGTTGCTTCTAACAATGCTAAAAAGACTGGCCACTTGATAGAAGTCAAGCTTTTTTATGCATCATAGTAGTATTAGTTACTTTTTAAACCTGTCCATGATCTTTCAGATGCAGAAAACTACTTGTGACACTAATGGTGAAGGATCTTTTCTTCCTTATTGTGGTATACTTCAGAACATAACAGATTATCGAAAAAGACTAAATGTAGAGCACGGATTGGGCTGTTGATTGGATATTAACATGTTGGCATGTTGCACTCACAAAACGGATGCAGAAAAACTTGAGCATGGGGTTTAAGCACAAAAAATTATTGTAAAAGTCTAGGATACGTCACGTCAGATCCAGTAATGATATTTTGTTGCAAATTACAAAGCCAAAAAGTAACAAAAAAAAGATGAAGAAAGAAACTCATTTATAGACCAAGCATACACAAGAAGTTCTACAACACGTTAAGTTGTGACATAAGAAATACAGTTTCTGAGTCCAAGCCTCTACTTGTTTCAGTTGAGAGCACGCAATCTCAACAGCCATTTATTAAGCACTGTTTATTCACACATTCAAACAAAGCTTTAAAAAAAACTATAAACAACAGTCAAGGTGTCCTGGACACCAATATTTGAACAGTTTCTGTCTGGCCATCAGAGATTTCCGTATGGAGATGAAGCTTAGGATCATAATTTTTTTCAGTAGTATTACAGCAATTTGTGAGTGTATATTGGCACCGTTTATTATTTGCTTTTGGGATTTGATGGAACGTTTGGACCAGGTGACATGTGACATCAGACTTAACAAGCACAGTGAATGACCACCTGCATGAGAACGTTGCTTTATGATGGAGTGGTCATTCAACCAAAGGAGATTCTGCCGCTTAATGGTTTATTTTGGAGAAGGGACCATGTGGATAATTGGGCCAGTGTTTTCACTGGAATGTACACAAGACGATATATGCCAGCAGCTAATAATGCAATCCATCAGCCTAGTCAACCAGATAAATCTGATCTCTTTGGAGGACTTCATAAAGTTTTAGTTGTCCTTTGGCCCAGATACTATTAATCAAGAGTTCATGTGTCGTCTTTCAGTGCAGAGAAGTGTCAGACGATGAAAATTCCATACAGTGGCCAAGGGGTTTATGCCAAGATTTATACCAACAGGATGCACCAAGCAGATGTATTTGATGGGGTCTCTTACATGCAAAAGCCTGCTTACTAGTCACACCCAGCTGAAAGGGTCCCATAAGGACAGAGTGGTGTTTTTTAAAGTTGTTATGAAGTGGGATGGAAGTTAAGATGTCAAAGATGGGCTGGTACGAGTGCAGAAGGCAAACAGGATTTAGATGATTATCTTACAATATTGACATGTGTGGTCATAGTTCTTTTTAACACAAACATGTTTGCCTTCTGAGTGTCTTTCTAGTTCTGTTTATCGGTAACGGATACCATTGAACTACGTATCCCCATTTGATAGGTCTACTATAGTTATTTAACTTCTGGAAACCACAAAAGGTTGGAGCGTTACGGAGACGTCGGCTGGCTGATGTTCTCTTATTAGAGTTGATTAGTCTTGGCAAAGAATGCAGAAAATCACCTGCTGTCTGACATTCCCATCCGTGCCACAGCACGACCCCTTTCTCTGTTTCCACATGTCCTGGCTGGAGAATGGAGAAGTGTGCCAAACTGATGGGGTCTCTCTGCTTCTAGATTCACCAGATTACACGATTTTCCTCCTCATCTCTGTCTACAAGACAGAGTTTGATCGTTCCAGCCCTTGTGTTTCTTTTGAAACCTTGCTGCTTCCATTTGTCAGCAGCTTCAGTGTAAATTAAACCAAAATTAAGATACATGCATCATCCTGTCTTTCAGATGTCATGCTCGCTTACAGTATATAGTAGGCTACATTTAACTCCTGCAGATGTTACGAGTCACCATTACAAGGGGCTCTTAGATTGTGCCAAATGTTCTGTAACCCACTTTTCAGTTGTGTGAGCCTGAGGTAATAAAATGCCAGAAAGTTTTAATAGTCTGAAAATATATCCACACAGTGAATGAACAATGGAAGTATTTGTGTCAACACTTGTGTTAATAATGTTATATTTGTGTCACTTCATGACATGACTTGATTCTTTGTATTTGCAAGTCAGATGTTTCACAATAATAACCATTGGCCAGAGAAATTACTTGTAACTTTGGTTTTTACAAGTAAAATTATAAAATATTTGTTTCATGTCAACAATTAGCTGTGAGATAATGTACAGTGTTTTTAATTTATCAAATGTGACTGTGGCAATTCAAGCGATAATATTCAGTCAGCTGGTCATTATTGCAGAATAAACCCTGATTACCCTGTTAGGTTTATTTTTACGATACTGACTGAATATTGTCCATTAAATATAGCCACAATCGTATTTTTTATAATAATAATAATAATAATAATAATAATAATAATAAAAGATTCTATGATTGCGATTATAATAGATTTATTTATATATAAAATAGGATCCAACTATAGCCTATATTTTAAAAAAATCTCAACATATTAATTTTAAAATTGATCAAAAGCTTTTCTGTCCTGCGCAGTTCGTAAAAACCACTGCGACTCGCTGCGACGCTTCTCATTGGTCAATTACCTGTCAATCAACTCTTTCACTGGTGCGCTGCATTCATTCCTCCACTGACGCCATCCAGGAAGAACCGCCCTCACTTCAGCGAAGTTTGTCGGGTAGCTTAGCGAATGGAGTCGAGAGCTAGAAGTAAACACAAGTGGCCTTAGAATGTTTTAAAGTTTTCCCGCTGATGAACATAAGGTACGTACGTGACGACATGATATTTAGATACGTTACACTTTAATGACATTGTAGACATTTAGCGGTTCATTTCATTTCGAGTAGCGTTAGGTCTCAAAGCTAATAATTTGTTAGCTATGTAAGGTGATTAGCAGTGATTGAAACTAACCTGCTAGTAAAAGCTATTGCTTATATTACGTAATAATTATTTTCCTTCTGTCTCAAAATATGATACAGACTTTTCTTTAAACATACAAGTAATATTTAAATAGTTCGCTGTTTTAACAGAAGTTAAGTAAGAGTTTATTGTTGACACTATATATAGCATTGATGTAGTCAGTATTTATATAACGTTAACGTTACCCAGATGTTTTAGTCTAGACTTCTGTCTGTCCGACTTTTTATGAGAAACAAATAATTTCTGTGTCTGTTGTTAAATGCTTTTTGACATGATAATTACAACCATTTCGAATGATACTCTGTCATATCCTGGATGTATGAATGACAGCTGACACGTTACATCTGTCGAGACCTTTTAGACTCTTAGATAACTCTTTATAGTAGTGTCATTTATTGCATGTGTGAACAGGCCAGTTATGACAGTAAGGCCCTGTGATAAAATAAAATGTTTTGTGAACAACTGATATTGGGGAACTTGAGTTGACTCAAGGTTATTAAGTATTTATTGCTGAGTGTTGTTCATCTTAGTTGTAGGTGGGGAGAAAAATATGTATCCCATTTCTAAATCATTGCACACTTTAGAGTAGGAGTAATACATTTTATTTTTTAACCTTAGATGTTAAATATTTACTTGAAGCAATTTTTTTATATGATTATTTGTATATGGGGCTGCATGACTTGGTCAGAAAGGACATAATTATTTTGTCATATTGTGATGATTTCAGTGATTAAATTCAGCAGAGTATGCTGGATTTTAAATAGACTTCTCTTTTAGTTCATTACATTCACTCTGGTGTTTTATGAAACTAAGCAAACAGAATATAATAATGTTAAACTTGATATTATCAATCAATACTATTAATATTATTATTAGTTTTGACTAATTGTTACAAATAAATACATAAATATATTGCAATTATACTGTAAAATAAAACTTGAGGTTACATTAATAATGTTATCCCGTTTTACACTGAAAGTTAGAATAGTAATATTTATGTTTTACATTCTTCACTTTAAAACATTCAAACCAGTAAGCTTTTAACATTTCAAATCCTCAAGCTTTTATTTCGAAGGAATACTGGTGAACTTTCGTTTTAAACTTCTGTCCACAAAACGTCTGCATGTTACGCGAATATTTGAAGAAAGCACACTTTGCGATTCAAAATGCATAACCTCCCTGCATATACAGAGATGGTGTAGAATTTAAAGTTTTAAACACAAATTGACCAGAAATGTATGTATGTTGCGATTTCGGTTCATTTCAATTAGCCTAATGTTGCAACTATATCGGTTCAATTTAATTCATTATTAGTTAATTTTCTTCTACTCGTGAACTCTTGTTTGGGAAACCCTGCACTAGAAACGTGATTACGAAAAAAAAAAAATTGTTGGAAAATTACTTAAAGGCATACAGTTCATTATGGCAATTTGTGAACAGCAAGTCCATCATTACTTCCACTTCTCGTGTCTTGAATGAGTTGTGAATCCCAGATGATCAATCCAAAACTTTGAAAGCTTACAGCATCTGCTGTTACTGTTTTCCACTCCACAGATCTATGAGATGGATGATATCAATTTACACTACAGATTTATGAACTGGCGGCGCAGGATCAGAGAAATCAGGGAAGTCCGTGCTGTTCGTTATCAAGAGCGATACAAACGAATGTTGAAGAATGGAGACACGCTAAGGTAGGTTTGCCCATCGAGTGACCCTAGCTCTGTTCTTTTTCCACTGTGTTCAGTAATCAGTTCCTTGCCTGTGTTGACCCCCCTACATGTTTACATGGAAAAATTCTGCACTGCTTTTCATTTGTCCTTATTTATTTGAATTTTTTGAACTGCGCAACCATCCACCCCCATCAATTTCATTGAGCTGGCCTTGCGAGCGTAAAGAATTGTGAGTGCGTGTATTTGAGCCACTAAAGATGCAATCAGTCTTGACTCACTGGACCTCACTGATTGAAACAATTATAATTTCAGAGAAAAAAAGTCAGTGGCTATTGTTTTTATTTGATCAGAATAGGGATGAAATGCAAATTCCATCCGTCGGAAAAATAAATAGGCCCACACATGTGATGATATAATTCATCTTTTTTGAATGCAAAGTTTCCAGCATATTTAGAATTAATTTATATCAGTTTGTTTGTGTAGTTTGAGAATTCAGAGAATGCAAAAAATTTGTTCACTGACTTCAAAGTAATAGTAAAAATATCGTAAATATGTATATTGAACTTTTTTTATTTATGTTTTGGAAGATTCTTATGCTCACAAAGGCTACTTTAATTTGATCACAACTTTATAAAACAACAGTATTGTGAAATACTATTGCAATTTCAAAGAATAGTTTTTTTTGTTTTAATACATTTCAAAATGTAATTTATTCCAGTGATGGCAAAGCTAAATTATCAGCATCATTTACTCCAAGCTTCAGTGTCACATGATCATTCAGGAATCATTTTAATATTCTGATTTGCTGCTCCAGAAATATTTCTTAATCTCATCAATTAGGGCTGGGCGATATATATCGAATATTAGCGATAATATCACAATAATTTTGAGGACAATGTAAAATTTGAAAATATTGTGAACATCGAATATTAAAACAATGTAAGCATACTTTCCCAAAAGAACGTGCCGAATGTCCAAAAACGGAACATGTTACTGCGGACTGCTCTACGCGACTTTATGATGTGGGCTTTCATGAGTGTGGTTGCCAGATATAAAAGTTAAAATCTCTGAATCAGAGCTTTGTTGTTTCATAGATACATTTTCTTCCTGGTGTTTTGCTTATATATATATATATATATATATATATATATATATATATATATATATATATATATATATATATATACCTATGTGCTTCAGCAAATGGCTCCCCATCTAAAAGGGATTTTAGTGCCAGTGGGAACATAGTTTTATGCCACAGAGCTTCTCTTAAACCAGCGATAGACTTGTGTTCGTAGCTAAAAACTTGTAAAAAAATTATTTATCCCAGTTTAATCATTTCCCCCAGTTGCACAGTGTAAATTGTGAATTGCATGCTCTAAAAAAGTTGACAGAATGCACTTTCTGTACTAGTTTTGCTCTACTTCAGTTACATATACATGTTAATTTAATAAAAAGCAGTAAGTAATCACTTGGTCTAGAGTTTTTTTTAATTTAAATGCAAATGCAAACATATCGAGATACAAAATGAATATCGTAAAAACGTTTTACAATATCGAGATATCTTTTTTAAATATATATATATATATATATATATATATATATATATATATCTCACCCAGCCCTATTATCAATGTTGAAAAATTTATAAACAATAGCCCCTTTCACAGTAGAAAAGTATTAAATTAGCTGGAAAATTACTGGAACTACTTTACAGGTAAATACAGAAATGCACTGTTCACACCAGCAATGACATTCCGTCTTTTTACCGATAAAACACCATTCACACATCAGTTTCAAAATACCGGTAAATTCTGTAACCTCGTTTGTAAACTGGTACACGCGGTCAGTGTTTTTGATGATGTTTTAATACTTGTCAAACGTTCACATTCTAGCAGCTGCTTTTTTGGCCCAGAGACATCGTATTAGACAACTTCAAACCAAACTACACAAGTAAATGTGTCATCTGCGTCAGAATGTTATGATTGACCCTGAATAGACATCTCACGTCAGCACAATCTGAGCTTGTACTTGCTTTTACCGGGAATCTCTGCGTTCACACAGAGCTTCATAACGGTAATTAACTGATAATGTTACAACTTTTCTTACTGGTAAATTGCCGAAATGAATTTACCAGTATTTTTGAAATATCCTGTTCACACATGATCTCTTAATGGTAATTTATTGTTAATTTAAAAAAATAATCAACCACACGCACACCATCCAAGGTGCAGGTCATAAGATACCAAATCTGTGTAGAGAGGATATATAACCACACGCACTTACAAATAAACTGCTTTATTTCATTAACCAATGTTTTGTCAAAAAGCCCTTGTCAAGGTAATTTACCAGTAAAGACTTTGTGTTGAAAAGGCTGATAATATATCTTTTCCCAGATGCTTTGATGGATTGAATCTCATCTGAAATGAAGCATCTGAAGTGCCTGTGCTGAAAAAAAAAACAACCCCAATTTTTTTTAAATTTGTGTGTTTGTATATATATATATATATATATATATATATGTGTGTGTGTGTGTGTGTGTGTGTGTGTGTGTGTGTGTGTGTGTACTTAAACCTGAATACACACAGATTCATGGGGACTCGTGTCACGGTGGAGACCTAAATTGAGGTCCCCACGGGTAAACAAGCTAATAAATTACACAGAATGAAGTTTCTTGAAAATCTAAAAATGCACAAAGTTTCCTGTGAGGGTTAGGTGTAGGGTTGGTGTAGGGTGATAGAAAATATGGTCTGTACAGTACAAAAACCATTACGCTTATAGAGAGTCCCCACAAGGATAGCTGACCAGACGTGTGTGTGTGTGTGTGTGTGTGTAATATCAATATTTTATTCATTTTGGAATGATATGTGTAGCTTAACTATTCCTTTACATAAAATTTTGCTCTACATTTTATGATGCCTTTAGCGTCAAAAGCATCAAAACATCAAAGTAGTATTTTTGAAGATCATTAGCATTGACAGCTCTGTGATAACTTGATCTTTCTGAGTTAGTTCTGGCTTGAATTCTTGGAAAATGAACTACTGTTTGGTCTTCAAACGTTGGACTCCAAAAGTAGCTCTCACCCATATCAGTGACTACGTTTACAAGCTGTTAAAATTTGGGTTATGGTCGGGTTAAGGTCACTATTCGGGCTTCTGAAACATTCGGGATAACCCGTTTACATGCGTGAGCAGAGAGAGTTACTCCTGTATACATGGGATGTGTAATCAGTCGCCAATATCCCGATGTAAATGGCGACGCACGGTTAGCGTCTGGACGTATGGACAACATTAAGACGCAATATGCGTCATTTCCGATTCTTTTTCCTGTATCCAAAGACAACAACAACAACAGCAGCAGCAGGCGGATAATGAATAGTTTGGGGCAGATAGCGATAGTCTTTGTTTGCGCTTTGGCGCTGGTACTGATCCACCAGCAGCACTTGACACTACTGTGCCTCATTATATTCTTGGTTT
The DNA here is from genome assembly GCF_023724105.1 of Carassius gibelio. NCBI lineage: Eukaryota > Metazoa > Chordata > Actinopteri > Cypriniformes > Cyprinidae > Carassius > Carassius gibelio. Next base: position 22,292,026 of record NC_068393.1, read on the forward strand.
TCACCGCACTAATAAAGAAATTGGTCTCCTCCTCGCTCCAAAAGTGTGGTGCTGTGCTGCGTCTCACCATGTTAACCTCGACTTGTTTACTTCCGCTATACTGCACGCAGGTTTTTTTTTATACGCCGTCTCTACTCAAAAGACCAAGATTCCTTGCGGATAGAACATGCGCAGAACACACATTTTGATGGGGATATGCAGAAACGTGTTTACAAGACCAAATATTCGGGTTAGAAAAGGGGTACCCCAGGTATAATATCCCGGTTTTTAAAAACCGGGATATGAGCATATCCGGGTTTTTGCCGGTGTTTACTTGGCCGTGCGCGACCGGTTTATTGCTAATATTCCGGTTTTGAACGGGTTATTGGCTGCATGTAAACGTAGTCAGTGTAAAACAGGGATCCTCAAATCTGGCCCATGAGATCCACTTTCCTGTATACCTTAGCTGTAACCCTAATCAAACACACCTGAATATGCTAATCAGTATCTTCAGGATCATTAGAAAAACACAGGTGGGTGAGTTTGATCAGGGTTAGAGCTAAACTGTGCAGCGCATTGGCCCTCCAGGGCAAGATTCTAGGAACCCTGGTGTAAAACATGTAGAAACATAACTGAACCTGATTTCAACAACTAGTCCACACATCACTGGACATTTTAATAAAGTAACCTAAAGCAACACTGCTCTGATTATTAGAGATTAAGCCTTTTATTACTTCCCTTCTGTAGTTACCAAGGGAACTCTGATGAAGTTGGCTGCTACGTGGCTCCACGCCCCTTATCAAAGGGAAACTGTTACTTCGAGGTAAGCAGTACACATATTTTGCTTGCTAAAGGCTGCTAAATACATTGGAATCATTTCAACACCCTTTCTGTTGCCTTTGTTAGGAAATCCATTCACCCAAGTACTAACTTTATGTAAGTGCTTAACTTGGTGTGATTTGGTAAATGTCCAATTATTGTATGCCTCAGTCACACTATTTTTTGTTTTGGTTTTATTTTTCCAAATGTTTGATTTATGTCTTGTCTTTGAGTATCATTCATTTCACAGCAGTTTGAGCTAATAATATCGAAGCTCTGCCTCGATACAGTTTGTGTCAAGCATTTCTTTAATCTGGCTGTTTGATGAAGAGAAAGAGATCAAATTTAACATTAGTAGAAATAAACACGTTAAGAATCCATAGAAGCGGAGGACTCTTATTATCTTTTTTAAGGACTATTAAATGTTTGGTTGACCAATCAGCGGAGAGGGGCATTTCATTCCCGCCCACATGTAGAGATCATATATTCAAGTTGCTTATTCATTTTCTATCCCTGGCCTGAACATAAAAAAATTTGTTTGAACAAATGAAAAATATGCTGATTTTTTTTTTCAAATTTCAAGATTTAAAAAAAAAAAAATCTGCTTTGTGTGCAGATGTAGGTTGTGATAATACTTATACATGGATCTTTATTATTAATATTCTGTTATATTATATTTTTCTTGTCATATTTTCAGAAACAGTACATACTGTTGACAATTTGGAGTTTGGAAAGAGTTTTTATGTTTTTGAAAGAAGTCTGTTTATGCTCACCAAGTCTGCATTTATTTGATAAAAATACAGTAAAAACAGAAATATTGTATAGAAAATACAGAAATAACTCTTTGGGAATATTTTCTAATTTATTCCCATGATGGCTAAGATAGATTTTCAGCATCCTTACTCCAATCTTCCCTGTCTGATTCTTCAGAAATCATTTTGTAATATACTTATTTGCTGTTCAAGAAACTTTTTTCTTAATTAATACTTTTTTTTTATTGTTTATAAACAGCTTTCCTGTTTAACATTTTTTTATTTCCTTTGAATGTAAAGTTCAAAACAACAGATTTAGTTAGCATGATAAGACTAGGTGTTATGATCCCAATATTCAAAACCATTTAGAACATTTTCTCCTTTGTTGTGAGCAGAACACAGCGAGAATCCAGGATCAGGGTCTAATCCATTTCCATATGTCTTGCCTCCAGTAGCTAATCTTTTTTTTTTTTTTTTTTTTTCACCTAATTTTAATTCTCATAGACAATGTAAAGATTAATTTTCGTCAGCAATTATAGGCAATTTAGTTGATTTTGAAAAACAAATATATATAAAAAAAAATAATAATAATAAATTGTTATTATTATTGTTAGTTTTTTTGCATACCAATCCTTGTTGTCTCTAAAATCGAGGGGTTTTCTGTAAAAATCTGAGTCAATGTTTTGGTACTGCCCATTTTTGAAGGAATTACTGAGATGTAACATTCTAATTTAAAAATCATCTGTGGCTTGTAAAAAATATTCTCAAAGCAGATGTCTCAGACCAGACTGTATCGCAATCTTATTGACCAACAACGTCACTCAGTGCGTGATAGTGCACCCTGGGAATATCTGCAGCATGTGGGAATGAATGTGACATCTTCAGCAGTGAGCTATGAGTAATAAATGAAGAACTCGCTCTTGCTTTATATGCTCTACATCACCTGATTGTGACGCAGAATCCTTCAGATTGGTGAAGTCTGGGAACTTTTTTTCCTTCCTTCTCCATAAAGGTCATCTGCCAGTCGGGATATGCGTCAACATTGTCCTCATGTTTCCTCATTACATTTTCACAGGGGTTTAATTTCAGCCCCTGTGGGCAAGGAAGTCAACGCTTCATCAAGATTGGACCGTGTTGCCGCACCTTCAGCGCCTGTTTCAACATTGAAGTGCCATACAGTGATTAACCTCTGCTCTGTTTTCTCAGGGTGCTCACGTGTGCATGTGCAAATCAATTTTGTCCATAGTCAAGTGGAAATATCTCTATTAGTGTAATTGATTATTTTCCCTGGAGCTCTGGCATGGAATTTTGTAGCCTCAAGGTTCATGGCATGGTTTTTTGTCAAAGCTGTGGTAAATTAAATGAGAGCCTCTTAAATTAATCATAGTGCACTGATTTTGGAGCAGGAAAGCCTTTTAACCAGCAAGCAAGAGTTTGTATGTAGGTTATCAGGATTTATAGTCACTTCTCAAAGCTTGGAAAGCAAATCCTCGAAAGAGACAATTAAGAAGATGAGGAAACTTGGACTTAAACTTTTGGTAACCGGTGGGGTCCCTTTTTTTACACCCATGTTTGGTTTTGGCTGAGGGCACAGGGTTAAGTTTAGTTTTGAAGCAATAACTGGGTAACTTTGTCTATGCTTGCCCTCTCCAACGGTATGGCTACAATTGTTGAGTCACATGCAGGAGGATTAATCCATCTTTTTTGCAAGATAGTCCCTCAAGATTAACAAATCCTATTCCATGTTGAGTTTTCAATGAAACTAATCGCTCTGTCTGTCTGAGAATTTGATTTATGAGCATGAGAAAATTTAACAAATGAGCTTTGGCAGTCCTTTCCAAATTTCATAGCTGTATGTTGGAAATTTACTGGCTTCGAGGAGGTTGCCGTGGAGAGGGTGTGGAAGTTGTTCCTGAAATGCTTTGCATACAAAGGGAGAGATAAGTAGTAGCCGAGACGTTAAAATTCTTAATAGCAGGTTACCTGACATTTCCATCCTGTGACTCAGCCAAATGGTTCTTGTTAACTGTTGATTCTTTCACCGTCTGTTATTTTGGAATCATTGCCGCTCATGACGCACATTACCGGTGGCATTTGCATAGAAGTCCCTGAAAGATGTCTTTTGCCCTTTAGTCATTTCAAAACAAACTGTCAAAAAAACAATTGCTTAGCTGTGCTGCACATATACTGGTGCCCATATGTTTTTAATAGTTTTTATGCTACTTCAAGGTGACCATTATGGATACTGGAGTTCGAGGGACCATTGCTGTTGGCCTGGTTCCCCAGTATTACAAACTTGACCAACAGCCTGGCTGGCTTCCACATTCAATAGCTTACCATGCGGATGATGGAAAGTACGTTTTTTTTTTTTGTTTTGCTTTGCTTTTTACTTGTTTAAATATTTAAGGTATTTTAATCCCTTAATCAATAAAATGTGTTTTTGTCAACTTTGCTTTGTTGGTTGCCTGGTGGAAGTTTTTTTAATTCAGGATCACTTCTTCTTTCCATGAACCTTTCCAGTTATAAGTCAATGACGTTCTTTATCACTCCTCTTCACAGATTGTACAACGGCAACACTGTCGGTCAGCAGTTCGGTCCTAAATGTAACCGCGGTGACCGAATTGGTTGCGGTATCTATGCAGACACTTTCGATGCCGGACTCGTCACTGTGTTTTTCACAAAGAATGGAAACGAGGTGAATCTCAGTGCCTTGGTACCAAAGAACTTGTCACCAATTCACAGAAATACTAACGCAATTCTTGTATTGCGTATATATTGTATTGCGGATGAACACAGCTGTTGAAATGTATAGAGTCAGTAAGACTCTTATACTGACACAAAAATCTATGCTAATAAATGCAATTAATCCATCTTGAAAAAAGTATGACAGTTCCCACAAAAACATTTAAGAAAGCACAATTGTTTTCAACATAATATTAAGAAAAAATGTTGCTTGAGCACCAAAAAAACATATTAGAATGATTTCTGAAGGGTCATTTGACATTGAAGGCCAGAGTAATGATGCTGAAAATTCAGCTTTGCATGACAGGAATAAATTACATTTTAAAATATATTTAATTGGAAAAGTTAGTTAAAATTATAATAATATTGCACAACATTACAGTTTTTACTGCATTTTTGATAGAATAAATGCAGCCTTGGTGAAATCTTACTGTCCCCAAACTTTTGAATGGTAGTTATGGTGACTGTTTTAAATGTCAATGAAATTACATTTATAGATGATTTAGGTAAAATAAATTTAGGACTTATCTAAGTGTAAAGCATCTAAATCCCTTTAAGTCAATTTTTACATAAATAAGGAAATTGCCATGTATAAATTAAAACAGCGTTAAGCACATTTAATTAATTGCAAGTGTTAACTTGGACAACCCTATGTAAAAATAATTAGACACTATAGATTTAAACATCCTTTAGCTAATTACATAACACCTGCATGAAACTTTGAGTTCTGTAGTCCATTGTGTGTAACAGTTTTGTTTATTGCTTCATTACACTTGTTAAAAGAATCTGTAGAGATAAAGTCTTTGAACACATAATAGTCTAGTCTTCAAATAAATTATAATATTATATGGTGCTGTAAAAATTTTTTTTAACTTATGGAATGCTTTAACAGAGCTCTCTCTCTGTGTGTGTGTGTGTGTGTGTGTGTGTGTTTGAATGGAAGGTGGGCTCAGTGGTGGTGCCGGTGGTTCCAGATGGGCTTTTCCCTGCCATTGGCATGCACTCCCTCGGTGAAGAGGTACGGTTGGACCTGCAGGCAGAATGGGGTTTGGAGGAGGACGACAGCGTCATGATGGTGGACAGCCATGAGGATGAATGGGCACGCCTGTATGATGTCAGAGTAAGCGGCACGGTGAGTGAGGGATGGCCATCAAAAACCTGACCAAATGTGAAACCAATGAGTTTCTATGGAAAATATGATGATTTGAGTGTCGGCATGGTGAAAAACTGTAAAATAAACCATAATTTACACTAGGATAATTGGAAGTCATGTATTGTTAGGAATTTGTGGTGCATGCTTATGCAAGAATATATATTCCTGTTGCCATATTTAGGCTTAGGGATTGTAATGAACCCTGAACCTTGGCAGACATGAATGTTTTGTGGCTCATTTCAGAGCTGTTGATTGTACCATTTTTGCCTGGTGGATGATGAAACTGGCTCAGAGATTGGCACTAAAAGAGGAACAGGACTTGGATGTAATTCCCTCCTAAAATATTTTGAACCATCATATCTCACATTACGACAGAAATGATACAAATACAAAACCCACACATCACATTACATCCTGTCAGCCATTTACCAAGTTGAAATCATCTTCATTCCTAGAAAAAAAAAAAAAAACACCTGGAGGAACACCGTGATAGAGGAGTCAGCGGAACCTTAATGCATGTGCAGTTGTGATTGAGTGGATGGAATTGCTCGCTGGAGGCAACGTTTTTTCACCCATAATTCCTCACAGTAGTGTTTAGATAAAGTTGAAAGGAACAAGCAGTCATGTGTTTGGATTGGTTGTGGAGCAGAGACCTCCCAATAAAGTGAGTCTCTGGTGCAATACATGCAGATGTTCTTTTGAGAAAAGAATGTGCGCTCATCGTGCACACCTTCCTATCTGATGCCCTGGACTTTCGTCGGCCTATTAATGCTTCACTGTGGTCTTGAAAGCATTCAGCATAAAGTACTGCTCTGTTGTTATGCTTCACTGGGCTGATGGCATGAACGGGGCAGCGCAAGCCAGAACTGGCACTAGACCAGCTTGTAAAAACTCAATAAGAGGACTTACAGGGTGCCAAGGAATCTTTTTGCCTTTTCTAATATGTGGTTTTCTCAGTTGTGTGCCTTCTCTGTGAGTCCCGTTGGCTTGGCGAGAGGGTGTCCCAAGACTTAAAGACTCTGCTGATAACGGCGTGTTTTGACAAGAACCTGAAAAGTTTGGTATATGGAACCAAGTGTGAACGCCCCGTGGTTTAGTTTCCACTGAGTTAGTTTCTTTCAGAATAAGCAATCTTGCGACAAGATGAATTTTGTGTAAAGTACTCGCCGTCAGCGGCATGCCAGTAATTAAATGATTCTTTAGTAGGTTTAATAGCTGTCGTTCGTCAGGCAGCTTTTGAAGATACTTATCTCCTACTCTTCAGGCACGATCTAATGTAAACTAAGACTTAAGAGTTATTCTGCAGTCTGTCACAAGAGGCCATTGTGTGGCCTGTCTCCGACGGATCCAACTTACTGTCTGCGGCTTTAAGAACACCACCAGTCATTCCCTCCATTTATGGAGTAGCTCTCGTCTTTCAGCGAAAGTTGGTTGGGACACATTTCTATTCTGTGGTAAAAAAAAAAAAATTCTAAACATCTGTCTTTCAGTAAGACATTGGAAAAACAAGTTTATTACTGTATTAGTATAGATAAACAACTAATCTTTTAATCTGTTAAGTAATCTTTGTTTATCAAACAGGGCCATTGGGCTTTTCTGCAACTTTTTTGTCATGTCACCACAGAACAGTGCAATGAATTTAACAGGGATGAACCTCAAGCGATCCAAGTCTGGTGAAGTTCTCTCATAATTTAATGGCTTTGAAATGCGAAAGGAAACATTAGCAGGTTTGCTTATTTATACTTTGTGTGTCATCGTTGGTTTGATGTCAGTGACACCAAACCCTCTTGGTCTTCTTGCATCTTGTAATTAATTGTGACATGGAAAGCTTGAACATGCAAAACTGGAAATAAGTAGTATAAACCTTTTTTAGACATCTCCTTATCATACAGGTTTGGAATAACTCAAGGGTGAGTATGATAGAGTTTTCATTTATAGGTGAAGCATCCCTTTAAGTGCTTTGATCTTGAAGAAGTGCTGGCAGATCCAAATACGATCGCACTAATTTGCCCTGTAAGGCGGTTTTTCTTCTGTTAAGGTTTACATTCTTTGTGATCAGAGAGCCACTCCTGTTTAGATAAGAAGGTATCACATTCTGGCATGCTGCTAACTGTCATCGTAGAAATCGCGAACACAATTTGGCTTTATTTCGGAAATAACCAGGAAATATTTTGATGTGCCTAATAGTGCATTTCACTGTTTAATAGATAGCTTGAGATGGATGTTTTTTATGCAACGCTTACAACATCTCGTCATGGCCTTTCCTTGTCCGTCATGTATTTTTGTATGTCGATGCTAAAGTGGTTTTATTTGGAACTCATAAGTCATAATTATAAGTAATCATTAAGCAGATTCTTTTTTATTAATGCAAGATTTGCAATATGCAAAATTAGTAATTATATCAGAGAGGTGTGCTATTCAGATTTTCTTTGGGAATGCCTTTTAAATTCAGTGCCTTCACTTAAATTCAGTGATGTGAGAATTAAAGTAAAAGAGAATTAAAGTACTAAAGTAGAATTAAATGAATATTTTACATTATTTATATATATATATATATATATATATATATATATATATAGATATAGATATAGATAGATATAGATAGATATATATATATATATAGATGTGTTTGTGTGTGTGTGTGACCCTGGACCACAAAACCAGTCTTAAGTGTAAATTTTTCAAAATTTTGATTTATACAACATCTGAAAGCTGAATGAATAAGATTTCCATTGATGTATGTTTTATTAAGATCAGACAATATTTGGTCGTGATACAACTTTTTGGAATCTGAGAGTGCAAAAAAATCGAAATACTGAGAAAATCACCTTTAAAAATGTCCAAATGAATTCTAAGCAATGCATATTACCAATCAAAAAATAAGTTTTGATATATTCACAGTAGGAAATTGACAAAATATCTTCATGGGTACATGATCTTTACTTAATAATAATAATAATAATAATAATAATAATAATAATATAATGATTTTTGGCATAAAATAAAAATCTTAAAAATTTTCACCCATACAATTTTTTTTTTTTTTTTTTTTGGCTATTGATACAAATATACACCTGCAACTTAAGACTGGTTTTGTGGTCCAGGGTCACATATATATAAAGATGTAAAAAAAAAAAAAAATTTCAAGAGAGATACATTAAATTCATAAGAAGAACTGTTGTTGTAATGTTGTAATAGTTATGTTCATTAAAGAATTCTGAAAAAAGTTTCCTGTTTCCCACTAAAATATTATGGCACTACTGTTGATTATAATAAGAAATGCTGCACCAAATCAGCATATTAAAATGATTTCTGAAGGATTATGTAATACCACTTTGCATCACAGGAATAAATAAAATTTTAAATGATATTAAAATAGAAAACAAAATGTATTTTAAATTGTAACAATATTTAACAATATTACTGTTTTTATTGTATTAAATGAATCCAGTTTTGGGGATCATGAAAGACTTCTTTCAGAAACCGTACAGTTTTTTGCTCTTTGTGCCATCTGGGTGATCATGCAGATCACTGCTGTCCAGATGAGATTATTACTTTCACTGGAAGATCCCTTTCACAGATGAACTCTGGGAAACTGAAGATTTGCTGACTCCTTTACTTCTTTTTCCAGTTAGCCTGTGTAAAGCCACTAATTAGCCCATTCCCATCTCATTTAAGTGGTCTTTCTGGGTTATTCTGGAAATTCTGTGTTAACTTAGCATTAGTCTTACTGGATCTGGCGACTTTAAACAGTATGATGTCTGCCACCATTTCTGTTCAAAATTAATGCATGAAAACTACATCACTTAAGTGCAGTCACAACATCGGCCAGAGAAAATTGCAATCAAATGATATGAAAATTGGTGGATTAGTATGCTTTACTCATACTCTTTAGACTAGCCCTGATATATGTTGCCAACATCTACAGCTTGAGCAAAATTGAGCAACGAATTGTCACACATAGGTCACCCCTGTCTATGTGTGTGTTTGTGTCATGAGAAGGTGTTTGGCTGACTCCGCTGTGTACGTGCGGTTCTATGTGAACGCACGGCAGAGATCAGTTTAGTTGTTACTACACTCGAGCCTCTGCCCACCGACTAATCTCCCTACAGCTCTGCCTCCGCCAGACAGAAACCTGGACTACCGTTAGCACACCGATGCTGGCATGCACATTCTCACTTCCAGAGCTACATGCTGCTTCGTACTCGTGCATGCACTCACACTGACTCACACGCACACTTATGAGCTGGTTGGGAGTGATAACGTCTGAGAATTTAGAGGTGGTGGATTTAGAGTGAAGATATATGGTCATAAACTCTTTGGCCTTTTGTATATGAGAAGCATGGGTTATTTTACGCTTCATCTCGGAGTGTTTGTGGTTTCGTCAAGCCTGGCAATGTTGCTGAGTGTCTGAAACTGACAGGGTGACTCAAATGGTTCCAACCCATTACTGTACATTCCCCTGTCCCAGTTAGAGAAATGATTTAGTCTTAATGTTGTACACAAGGAAACGAAGGACAGTCCTCAAGTCTTCTGGCACTGTAGATGTGACTGTGGCCTGGTTAATTCTGGTCAGGCTTTAAGAGCCACACTTGTACAATTAAGCCAGGACGGGAATTCATTATCATTATGGTCGGTTTACCACTAACCGCTGTCAGACGGTCTTCATAGTTTCATCTTGAATAAGCTACCGGAGACATCTGTTCCTGCTCTTCTTTTCTTTTCTTTTCTTTTTTGTGTAACATCCTTACAGCACAGTTGGATAGTTTTCCCTACTTTCCATTTGGTTTGGAGCACTAGTTCATCTGATGAACCTTTAGCGTCCATATCAATGGTATTTTTGGTCAGCCTGAGTTCATCTGTTTCCCACAACAGAACAGTTTCATTTGAAACTCGGTGTGTTAGGGCATTGGAACATCGCTTCATCCATCAAAGGGAACTTGAGAGTGTGAGAAAAAGGAAATGATGACTTATCTGTGGGAGGGAGAGGCTGTTAACCTGCTTTAACTTGTAATTTCCATTGCGTTTGCATCCTTTTTGATAAAAATCAAGATATGGAAGTCAAATGACGTGTAGGCCTGATGCTCAATATCTCATCAGAATTTAAATTTTAGCATGTTTTGAGCTCAACACAATTAAAACACAATTAATTCTACCATTTGTTGTCACTTTATTGCTTACTTGATCTAATATTATTGAAGCATAAACATTTTGGAGATTTCAGAGAAAAGCTGTTTATGTATGTCTACATGGTAAAATGCTTGGTAATGCATATGTCACTTCTATGACCTCTTTGGGTTTAAGTTTAAACTAAGTCTCTACAGAGACCCTTGATTGATTCAGATCATTCCTAAAGTGTAGCTGGTGGATGTTTAGCTGTTAGCTTGTTGTTGTTGGCAATTATGTTCATGTAAGCAACTTCAGCAGCGATTAGCATTCAGGTCTAGTAACTGGAGGCCTGCTGGTTTGATACCCAAGAGATCCATTATCAATGTGTTTTTGATCAAGGCATTTAACCACAGGTTAACCCAAGGTTCTCAGCTCCATTCTGTTGTAAAATCATGTAAAAGTTGCAAAAACAAATCCCGAGCCTGTCAGGAACAGGGTTGTTGGATTGTCATTGCAGCAAATGTTCAGGAAAGAAAGTATTTGTGATTGCAAATGTTCACATGTTTTTAAACTTCAGTTAAGTTTACAACAAGGTCCACTTCATTAATATATGTTAATGGAGGGAGGGGGGGTTAAGTTATGCGTGTGCCCAAAGCTTGAAACAAATAATGAGTTCTACGGAGCCACTAAAAGGTTAGCCGATTGCTAGCGGTAGTCTGTTGCATTACAGTACATGAAAGTTCACTTACCATATACACAGAGTAAGGAGAAATGACTGATAGGACCATGGCAAATGATTTGCAGGTCCTGATGTCAGCTTAACATCGTAATGTCTATCAGCCTACGGTGATGGACAATGGCTTTGTCTATCAGTCCAACCCTAGTTTCGAGTACTTTTTTATGATGGATTGATGCACTTTATTGGGCATCTAAATCTCGTCCACCATTTACTGCCCTTATAAAGCTTGGAAGCAGCAGGACTATTTTTATATAACTAAAGAATAAAGAATGTTGTCATATACACCTAGGCTTGAGGGTGAATAAAGCATGGGGTAAATTTTCATTTTTGGGTGAACTATCCCTTTAAATAATAGAAAGTGTTACCAACTCAAATGTAAGAAATTATTTTTAATATCAATGACCCCTGTTTAGATTTAAGGGTCTCTTTTTTTGTGTGTGTGTTTGTCTGAATGTTTCTCACCATTTCTGTAATCTTTATATATATTTTTTCATCAGAGAGCAATAGTTTTGGGGTGTTGACAGAAAGGTCAAGTATGTGGTAATTTATTTTTAACTCCTCGGCCATTTCAGGATGAACTAATCAGAAGGAAACCAAAAAAATGTTGTGGTTGATATTCTTCAATGTGACAGCTGCTTTTTTGCAGAGCTATCTAAGTATGCAAATGTCTTTTATCACGCTAGGTCCAGCAGCATCAGATCCAGCAGTCCTTTGGTAGGAGTGAGTGATTACTATGGGGCAAGATATCTTTCCTGGAGCAACAACTGGTAGTGATGGTTAGATCTATTAAAAGGTGGTGAAAGACACCACAGACAGGCCACCATTGAGATTTCTTTTTAGTATTCATAGTAATTATTAACTTTTTCACCCTGTCTCTATCTACATTGAATTAAACATGTGGCTTTAGTGCTACTCAAACACCCAATGCTATTATTTGCTAATATCTTAAGAAATAAGTATGAACACTGACAATGAAGAAAATACTCCGGAATATCTTTGATGGGTTTATAAATCTTAATTCAGATGTTCAATCTAGCCCATGTAGTTTATGGCACACCTTAAGCCATAAATATTAAATAGCTATCATCAGATACTTTATTTATAGCTTGGATGTGGGGTATAGTTATAGTTTTTAACTCCTACATCTTTGATTAACAGCTTCTTCGCAACTATTTCAACTGATTCACTAATAATCTAAGATGAAATGTCAAGCAAGTTTATAATCCCACATTGATGTGGACAGGCATTTTGTGAAATCTCAAATCTGATAATTTACCCAAATTATTTAATTTGTAATTATTTGTCATTATTTTCTCACCCTCATGCTGTTCCAAACCTGTTTGATTAACTAATCATTTGTGGGTGGGGAAAAAAAGATAATTTGAAGAATGTTGGTGTCTGAACAACATTGAGTTCTATTTACTGTCCTTTTAGGGGCAAAAAATTACTGGGACATTTTTCAAAAACTATTTTCTTTTTTGTTCCATGGAAGAAAGTAAGTCACACAGGTCTGGAGGCCCTTCCACATGAGTAAACGATGACGAAATGTGCTCTTTCTGAAAGTCATGCTGGTTTCCACAGCCAGGAGCAGCACAATTATCTTAATCTTTTTAACTTGTCTCGGTGTCTTAAAAATGTGTTAGCCAGGCGCTCTGTAACAGTCAAAGACATCCGTCAAGTGCGCATTTCGTAGAAAAACAATTTAAAACAGTGCAGACTGACATGTTTTTGCAGCTAGACACAGCAGAGTGGACGTGCCATGCTGAACATCTTTTAAAATTAAAAACAAAGCACAGAGATGAATGAACATGTCTTGCATGAATGAAGTGAAGTAATTTTTTTACCTGAAGTGGTAATTTTTTGTGCAGGAAAAGTCACTTTTCTGCACCCTCTTTATTACTTCTCTGACTGGGCAGCAGTAAACAGGTCAAAGAAGATATAATCTAAACATAAGTAGTGTTTTTGTGGAGGCAATTATGTTCTGTTCAGTTCAGTGAAATGTCACAATGTTGCATAAGAGCCATTTAATAGCAGTTTAATATCAACATTTTGCATACATTGTAAATAGTATAGCAATTTATGAAGTAGGGCTGTCACTTTTAGTTCGAAAATCGATTGAACAATCGATCGGACCAACCAAAAAAAGTTTCGAAAATGAAAATAGAGAATCGATTTTAACCAAACATGTACACTATTCATTTTAAAATAATTAAACAATTAAAAAATATATATGTAACAAAACTCACAAACAAGCAGAAAAAGAAAATAAACAATCTCGAAAGTGCAGTATGCCTTGCGAAAGCTAGACAGAAAATACCAGCAATTTTACGCGCCTATAAGACCCTGTGACATCGAAAGCGACCTCTCTTCGTTCACACCAAACGTGAATAGAGCGTCTGGCGCGAATGATTTCAATGTTAAGTCAATGTAAAGACGCGTTTACGTGCGTCTGGAGGTCTCGCGGCGCGGTAGACGCGAATTCGCCGCATTCGCGCATCTAGTTACAGGAGATTCTGAGTTATGAAAAGGACCATTGCAAGCTGAGAGCGACTGGCTTTTGTGGTGGAAAATTGGCAGTAATACCCCCACCTTGCACAGCTGTACCTGGGTGTCCCTGGGACATCAGTGCGGTCGGAGAGAGCGTTTTCTTTTTGAACAGTTGTTTGAAATGGATTGAATCATTATTTAAAATAATCTTGGAGATTTTTGAATTGCCTAAATCATAAATGCAGCCGGGTTGAAGTCGGCAGTGATGTTTTTCTTTTGTTATGGCAGCCATCCCCTCTGCATATATATTTTTTCGAGAATGTTGCTGTTTGTTATTCTGCATGAAACTTCATACTAATAAATAAGAAATATTGCTCACTTGTGCATTTCCAGCACTCTCTTTATGTTTGTCCGTTATTTGAAGTTGAAAAAGGAAACGTCTTTTTTTAGACATGGAAAATCGATTTTACAATCAATTCAGTGAACACTTATGTCTTAAAAATCGAAAATTATTTTTTCACAAAAGTGACAGCCCTAGTATGAAGCACATCTCACACAGAAGTCACTTTCAGACCAAGCGGCTTTCTGTTGGTTAGTGCCGCAAATTCTCATGAGCAATTTTGGTTGAAACTGGTGCAACGTTTTAATGTGGAAATCTTTAAATCTCTCAAGAAAGTTCTGATCGCATGTATTCCTGAAATGACTGGATCTTGCCTGGTGAAATTTGCTGCACCATTACACAAGGTGTTATTATAGTACAATGAACTAGCAAATTCAAAAGGAAAATTTGATTATCTGATGACCCGTTACTTTTAAAAACAAATGAATGGATGGGGATATTCCTGCCACATCTTGTCTAAAATTATTTAGAAATCGTACAGGTATTGTACCATGATTCTATCATTGATCATTTGAAATCATTTTGTTTTGCTTTTTTAAGACCGTTTTTGACAGGAATTCCCAGTGCTCCACAAAAAGGAGTCTGCATGTCGAGGCTTTTAATCATTTGTTTTGTCAATTAAACAATCAGCTTGATGCCAAGTGCAACTTAACACTCTGAAGAACAAGGTGAATTAAGGATAAAATGCATTTAGACAGACTCTGAGTAAACGCTAGCCGACAGACAACTAATAACAACATCATCTTCAGTGATTTCGTCTTCGGCTGTCAAAACATAGACCTTACTTTAAAGACTGAAGGCAAACATCTCAGCGGCTCCGCTTGTGGGCAACTCCCACTTTGTGTCTTCAGCCTTTTTCACGTTCTCCGTACTGTGATAGAAGGTTGTGGGACTTGCTCGCAATGTTGCACCTGTTGCCGGGGCAGCAGGTCAACAAAACAAGCTGCCACCCCCACACAGGTCTGGGGATGGTGACGTTCGAGAGCATGTTGGATCTGTCAGCACTGTCATCCAAGCATGCTGGGAGCTGTTGAGAGCCGTTAAGAGTGGTATAAAGGTAGACAACCTCCCCATTACTAAGCATCAAGGAGGCAGAAAGGTGTGACTAGGTGCAATTTTGCCTCCATCCTCAAATGCGCAACTGTCCTGGCACGAAAACATGAAGAGATTTATGTTGAAAAGAAGTGTCCGGTGGAGGCAGAAAAAAAAACAGTTTTGCATCTATAAAAAGCAACATACGATTAATACCACTAAATGGATATCAGTTCCTTGATGGGTGCATCCACCAGTGAGCCCCAGGAGATGAGAAGTGAATGTCTTCTGTTTGAGAAACATGCATTCTTTCATATTGTACACCAGTCAGTTTAGTTTAATTTATCAGGTCCGCTTTGATCAAAGCAAAGACTGATTGTTTTCAGGATTTTGCATCCTATTTTCTGCACTTTATCAGTGGTTTTGATGTCAGTGGGGGATATTTTTGGACAACTGACAGCAACCGGTTCACGTCGTTTAAAGGCTGCGTTTTACTTTTGCACGCACGTTTCCATGTTTTTCAAAATGTCCAGTTATTTACCAGCATGTGGTTGTACGAGGCCCCCTGTCAGAGTCTCCGTCTGACCTGCAGTCGTCTACTGGCATAAACAAGGATACCAAAGGTTGTTGATGGCACTGGCAAAATCTTTCCACTGCCCCAATAAAGTGCAGATTCTGACGTTGCAAATGGAAATTTCTAAGTAATTAATGACAACCAGTCGAAATCTGAAAGTAATCATGATACTGTGTAGTGAGTTTAGAAGCTGTGCTCGCAGAGCTGTTGGGCCAGGAAAAGAACGTGAGAGAAAGACCGTAGCCTTTTTAGGCATCATAGGCATGTGATTCCCAAAACTGCTGTTGAGGTAGGCAGCTCACCAGGTTTTAACATTAAAAATTCTTTTTTTGATTGTTCAAAAGTCATATGAACATTTGGAAATGCATATGATGGCCAAAAATATCGTCTAGCTTTTAATCTGAAGTTTAATGATGTCTAGGTAGTGGTGTTGTCAAATGTACTGACTTCGGTACCAGTCGGTACTCAAATTTGAAAAATCCATTATCCAAGAGCTTTTTGAGCGCTGATGAACGGATTCTTAAACACTGCTGATTGGCCATTGTGTTCACACTCTCAACAGCGATGATCCCTGCAGCCAATCACAGACATGTCTGTTGTGCACAATGGCCAATCAGCAGTGTTAAAGAATCCACTTAACAGCATTTAGAATGCTCATGGGAAATTGACACTTTTTTTACATTTCAGTACAGACTGTTAACGAAGTTGGTATATGATAACTAAAGATGCAATTTAGTTTTGGTCTTTAAATTGATTGTTCAGAAGTGCGTATGTCCAGAGATAAGACAGCAGTCCATTAGGTAATTTTTTTTTTTTTCTTTGATCACTTGAACAGACATATGATGCCTAAAAATGTCATTTATGTAGACCGATTTCAAGGTTTAACCTAAAGTGTTTGACTTTCGAGAGTCCATGGGAGATGGCTCACACTTGCATGAGTGACATTTTTTTGCAACACTGTTGAATGAAACATTTGACCTTATGCCATGTCAACATTGTTCCATTGGTAAATTTTCTTTTCATTTGTAAGGCTAGGTGGGGCTGTCGATACCACTCGCATGTCTGTAGTTGAAAGCCCATGCCCCACCCTCGCTATCCCATGAATTTATTGAAGACAGGTCAACCTTTTTTGTCTTCTCTATTAATCTTATTACATCTTTCTTTGCTAACACACCTGATGGAAAAAGCCAATCTGAGATGTGTCATCACTGCTGTGTGCTTGGGTTTGCCCATACTTGATCTCATTTCTTGTGGATTATTCTTCTAAATATTCTTCTCTAAGTGCTTTGAGCTCAATTTTTTTTCAATTTTCACACTGATATTCAAAAGTTTAGGGTCTATAAGATTTAAGATCACAGAGGCTTTTTATCTGATCAAAAATAAAGAATATAAAACTTGAAACCAGTTTCACAATGACTTGGCATAAATCAAGATCTTCATTTCCTTGAAAGACTGAGCCTTTGCAGCACAGCACATTTGATTTCCCAAAACTGCTCACAGCAAGGTTGCCTATTTTTATTGATACATCTGGTTTATGCCAAGTTAACTTAATACTGACCAGATAATCCACCTGACAAGACCCTGTTTACTTCTACATGAGCAATGAGTTGAAAACATTATGAAAATATTAAACTCTTATAATGATGTGTAATGCTCTGTAATGTATCTAAATGAAACCTAACTTTCATTAAAACTATGATGTTTTCTGCCTTAGCTTCTGGAATATGTTGGGAAAGGGAAGAGCATCATGGACGTGGGTCTGGCTCAGGCCCGGCAGCCCCTCACGACACGAAGTCACTACTTTGAAGTGGAAATTGTGGATCCCGGAGAGAAGTGCTACATCGCCCTGGGCCTGGCGAGAAGAGTAAGTCGTAAATTTCCAGTGTTTTTTTTGTTATGGTCAAGGCCTGAACAAGAAGGGATGTGTACAGTAAGCTCTGGATATACACCAAGATCGCAAATGCGGCTAAGAAAGTAAGTTTGGCACTTAAAATGCCCTGAGGTGCAGAATGAAAATAGAACAGTGGTTTGAGAGTCACCTCAAACGAACAGTTCACTCATCTGTCGTGATTGACAGCCCATTAATGCATCATAAAAGATTCATAAAGTAGTCCAAATGACTCATGCAATATTACTAGTCTTTTATTAAACCTGACAAAGTCATTGTACGAGCAACAGACCAATTATTTCCTAAAAAAACTCACCTTGGGCATATCATTCAACTCTCAATTTTCAGATCTATTTAGAATATAATGTCCTTCAACTGATTTTTTGTTTTTTTGTTTTTGCCATTTTGTTTTGTGGTATGTAAAAGAGCAGTGTGAATTTGTTAGTTTAATATTATTTCATGCATTATATATAATAAATTTTTATTTCATCTCTAGTTTTAGTTTTTATTTCCATTTATTCTTAGTGCAACATTTACAAAAATTTTTGATTTAAGTTTTTCTTTTAATATCTAGTTTATTTTAGCTTTATTTCAACTAGCAAAAAAAGTTTTCAATGGTTTTAGTTGTAGTTCACAATAATAACCCTAATATACAAGGTTGAGTAAAATCTTTTTATTTTTTGAGTACTTTTAATCAGGAATAGTTAAGGTGGGAACGGGAACGTGACCACTGTGTTCTTCTCTCTTCCTGACATGCTGTACAAGAACATGAGGAAAGTGTAATTAGTCTCAGGTTGGGAACTACAGACAGTAAACAAGCCTGCCATGTTGAGTCGTGCGAGGCTGCTGGTTGCTCAGAGAAATGGAGAGCAATTTGTTGTTGTTTTTTTCTAATTTTGACGTTTTCTGGAACTTTGCATCTGTGTTTCATTAAGTATCAAATATCAGTTAAAGCATAGCTGCCTAATTTCTGTTTACTCCCATTGGACATGTACCGCGTTCCCTGCATCCTGTGTCTGGAGAGACATTTACAAACAGTGTGGTTGTTAATTGTTACAGCATCAAGTCTGCGTATCACCAAACAGCCGTGGAATGGCAACCAGCCTAAGATAGGAACCATCAGATAGGCCGAATTATAAGATAGTTTACTCTCTGACAATCCCAGTTTTGGTCTGAGAATGTTGGCGGATGTGGGGAGGAAGAGCTGAGCCCTTATCTGCGATCAGTGAACCCTCACCCCCTGTGAACGGGGACATTAGCTGGCTGTATGAGCTCATAAGCATGCATCCGGAATATACACTGGGTTGCTAGGATGCAAGACAAAGATTTTCTGGGTTCTGACGAGGGGCGGCGGTGTGTACTGGAGCCTCAGCGGCCACGTCTGCGTGAATGGGTTCGACCCTTATCACCTCCTGACCTTCCCTTCTCACACCAACCCTTTCCTCTGCTCTCATCCGGCACCACTGTTTCAGCAAGCTCTCTAGCACTTCCCATGGAGCAATCGAGGGAGTGTGTGTTCCTGAAAACACTGGTGTCCTTATTTATTTTGGAAAAAAAATCACATTTCAGAGTGCAGGTCAACTTTTGAAGTGTTTGGCAAGAAACACAATAGTCCATCTGTCACCAATCCATCTGACGACTTCTGGCGCTCCATTGTAGTTTTTGGGTGATTCATCAGCATTGAACACTTTTAAGATATTAACAACTGCCCTGGAAACATTTTGCTTTTAAAAAATATTTTTGCTGCTTTCCAAATGCCTTGTATTGGTAGATTTTATTGTTTTAACCTTGAATTTATCTTTTAAAGGGATACTCCACCCCAAATCCTTCATAATGTTACGGTTGAACACTGATGGCAAATGGACTATTCTGATGATACTTTTCATACTTTTCTGGACCTTGACAGTGTAACTTACTTGGCAGTCTATGAGACAGTCTCAAGCCTCCCGGTTTTTATCCAAAATATCTTAAATTGTGTTCCGAAGATGAACAAAGCTTTTACAGGTTGGGAAACAACTTGGTGGTCACCTTTAAGTCAAGTCACCTTTATTTATATAGCGCTTTAAACTAAATACATTGTGTCAAATCAACTGAACAACATTCATTAGGAAAACAGTGTGTCAATAATGCAAATGATAGTTTTGGTGGTAAGTGATTAATGACAAAATTTAAATTTTTGGGTTGAGTATCCCTTTAACTATATAAAATCCATTATTTAAATGGATAATCTAAAAGAAACAAACCTTTTCATTATGTATTATGCATAAGTATTATGTATACACTACAGTTTTTATGTTTTTGAAGGTATTCTCTTATTCTCACTAAGGCTTTTTTGTTATTTAAATAAAATGGTAATATTATGAAGGCGTATTACAATTTAAAATAACTTTAATATTTGAATATATTTTAAAATGTAATTTATTATTGAGCAACAGATAGAATATACCACTTATCCCTGGTTAGGCTTTACTTTTTCTCTTGATTTTTAAGAGTTCACTTTCATAGTTTATGGTTTCATGATGACAGGAGCTTGCACAAATGCCATGCCCAGGGCCCGTATTGTGGTGGTTGAGGGCAGGTACCCTCTTGGCCTAATCTGCGCACTATATGTCATGTAGAGATGTGCATCTGCCTCCACCGGCAGCCTCTCTGCTACTTGTTGTCTTTGCCATAGTGTGGAAATGCAGGCAGCTCGAGTATCGCACATAAAAGCCCCGGGTGGATCTGATAGCACTCTGCCGTGGACACATATGCTACTGTTTGTGTTTCTTGGAAGCTGGATGCTTCTCTCTAATGGCTTTTGCAGTGTCCTCAGGGGCCCAAAACGTTATATGCATGAACAGCTCCTCTTCTCAAACAGAACTATGTGCTATATAATTTTGAGTTTGACGAACTCAAAAAAAACAACAACTGATATGTGGGTTTGCTGGGCCGAGTTGGGTGATTGATGGCTTGTGTGCTTTGCTAGGCATGCTGAAGTGTCTGTTTGCTTGTGTGTTTATACACTGTACATGATATGGAACACAAATGTAATGCGCTATCATTTATCATGGTGTCAGGGCGCAGATGTAAACTCATTCGAAATTAAGTAATGTTTGCAAACAGTTTACTCTGTCATGTGTTATTCCAGAGAACGCCACTACATTGTCTCTACATGTTTAGAGCTGTTTGTCAGATTTGCCTAAGGTATCATCATCATCCCCGCACTTTCTGTTGCACAACTTCATTGTCTAGTCCCGACCCGAGTTAGTGCTTCACTACACCAGCGGACCGAGGGATGTTAAATGTGTCATCTTACTTTCTTAGAAAAGCATTTTTTGCTCTTGTTTAAAACATCTTGTCAGTTTTAGGACAGGAGTTTTTGGTCCTCTGGTTTGTTTTCTCCTCTTCTTTATTAGATAAAGAGATTTAAAGATGCTTCTTGACTTGAACCATAACTCAAGCCTCTATTAGCCTTAAACTATTATATTAATACTTTAAATATTAAAATGATGTCATTAATGACTCACCCTCATGTCGTTCCAAACCTGTAAGTCCTCCGTTCATCTTCAGAAAACAAGTTTAAGATATTTTAGATTTAGTCCGAGAGCTCTCAGTCCCTCCATTGAAAATGTATGTACGGTATACTGTCCGTATCCATAAAGGTAATAAAAACATAATCAAAGTAGAATATGTGACATCAGAGGGTCAGTTAGAATTTGTTGAAGCATCGAAAATAAATTTTGGTCCAAAAATAACAAAAATGACAACTTTATTCAGCATTGTCTTCTCTTCCTTTTATTTTATATTATTTTATTTTTTTTACCCCAACAATATACTATAAGCCTACTACTTACAGAACTCAGGTGATTTTTTTTAACTCGATGTGCACTTGTGGTAGTTTCAAATCGCATTTTTGGCACAATGCCTTTCTTGTCCTCACTCAATTTAAAGTGATCCCACACAGCTGAGATCACTTTTGGCATGTTTGTCTTCTCTTCCAGATCAAATTAATCATGACGTTCACTCAAGGGCGATACATATTCAAGCGAATGAGAACCGTTTCGTGGAGGTTGCCAGGGGTAAAAAAAAAAAAAAAAAAAAAAAAAAAAAGAACATTTCAATCTCAAAATTGAAAATCAAATGCCAACCCACTGAACGAATATTCGAATAATAAGATATTCTGGTCCAGACCTAGTAAGAAGTCAACATTCTTTTAAGTTTCAGAGCTCAAAACTTCCTTGTTTGTCCAAAAACAGCTTTTATTGAAACCAAGATCAGTAAACGACTTTCAGATTTTGTTCCATTATGATGTAATAGTGTGACAAAAGACCGCCTCTGCAGAATCAGATCAACGCCTATATCTGCGTAATCGCATCTTTGGCCCCGCCCACTGAGGAGAGGAAAAGATCAAAACAGGATCACTGGACTAAAAATAACTATCTTCCAAAGGATCCTAATTCTATGAAAGTGGCTATGTATTTTCAATGATGTGGATGTCTCATGATTTGTTTGCTCGTTACATTTAATTATTTGGATACTTTGGTTAACCAGTAACAGTTTTCAGCACAGGCTTTGTAAACATACTTTTAGTATAAGATATGGATCTGTCAGTAATATCACAACATGTAAGGCCACGTACCCACCAAAGCTCTTTTTCCTGAAGCTAGTGTCTTTTTTCAGTTGTTTTCAACTGTAGTGCCACATTATTTAAAACGACAGATGATGATTAATGATGTTAAAATAATTAACACATTATATTATAGAAACATAATATTGGCTCAAAATTCAGTTAAGAATTTAAGACCGAAAATGTTTTTAAAACTTTACAATAAGATTCAATTTACTAAAATTACTTAATGCATTAGGTATGAACTAGAATTTAAAAATGCTGTTACAAAATATTAATCCTGATTAATGTTTTTTTCCACATATACATTTTAAGGTGTGTAAATTAACACTAATGTATTATTAGCAAACATGCATGAACATAAATGACATGTTACAGCATTTATTCCTGCGAGTCTGGATTCAGATTATTATTATTTTTTTTTTTTTGAAGATTGTAAGGTATATGATGAATGCATTAAGAATGTTTTATATTACTTTACATATACAGGATTCCAGCGATTTGTTGCTACAATTTTGTGTAAAACGTTTTAAAGGTCTCTTCAAATGACAACAAAGAAATACAAAAATATCTTTCCATGTTGATTAACTCTGAGGCATCCTTAGATCTTATCAAAATATTGGCCGCTCCTCGTGTTTCTGCTGGCATGGTGTATCTGTATATGCAAAAACATAACCTTTGAAGCTATGTAACAGCAACACTTAAACCTAAAACGAGCTGTGATGCTGTAATTGTTTTGTGGCTATAGAACTCAACCATCTCTCCACCACATTAATTTAAAAGTGTTGAGTGAGATTGTTAAAAGTAAAACTCTGGCAAGTTAATCTTTACAGTAAATCCATCACTTCCATTGGTATCTCTAAAATCTGACTTTTACTTATCAGAATTGTTTGAATACCTTTACTGATTCTTCCTCTCTTTTTTTCAGGATTACCCAAAGAACAGGCATCCGGGATGGAGTCGAGGTTCTGTTGCATATCACGCAGGTGAGCTGTTATACATTTTTAAAGTTCAATCTTTTGTAATTCTAACAGTCTGTATGTTTACATGCAAAGTCATTTTCGTGCTGCAGCAGGCTTTTGCATAGTCGGCAGCTGTGGTTGCCAGAATTTTACTGTAAAAAAATAATTTTAGGTTTAATGGATTGAACATAAGTTTACAAAATATATAGATTTCTTTAAATTATATATTTTAATACACCAACCTGCTGAAGTACTAACCACCACAAAAACCACAGGTAAAATAAACACTAAGAAATAGAAGATGCACACTGTCATGTCACACAAATACTAAACACGATCACGGTAACACAACACTAAAATAATGCAATAAACATTAATTTAGCAACATTGGTTGTAACATAAATCTCTAATACACATAACTGATATCAAAAACCATCAAATAAAGTGTCACATAGTGAATTCTGTGAATGTTTTATGCCTTTTCACTGTACATTATATTATGAATTGTTGTTTTTCCCCTTCCCAAAACTCTCAATTGAAGCGTTTTACTGTGAAATTACATTAGTCATCTTCTCCTTAACAGGTTTATTACAGTTATTACGTTCAGGCCAGTTGTAGGGTTGTGACGGTGAGGATTGTTTTTTTAAATTAGTGGCAGTTAGGCGTCAATTGCTTGAATGCAACAACAAAATACAATGGCAAACTCACTTTAGCCTATATGTAAAACATAGAGATTTATTAACAAAACAAATAAAAATGCACCATGCTATAGGGCAGGCTATGCCTAATGTAAAATAACAAACAACTTGCATAAAGTTTAAATAGGTATACAAGACTTGAAATAGGTAAGTAAGCATTTATAATATATAACCAAATAAATAAGAAATGTAGAACATTTATTAGCAAACGAGTAAGAAATCTTGAAGCAATGGCATACACGTTGATGTCAAATAAAATAAATGACAAATTTGAAAGAGGTCATATGATGCGATTTCAAGTTTTCCATTCTCTTTGGAGTGTTACAAGCTCTTGGTGCATAAAGAAGATCTGTAAAGTTGCAAAGACTTAAGTCTCAAATTCAAAGAGATGTTCTTTATAAAAGTTAAGACTCGTCCACGCCCCCCTAAAACTGCTTGTTCTAACATGCCCCCACATGTCTACGTCACAATGTGGGAAAATTTGCATAACTAAAATGCAAAACTACTTTGTTTGGCCTTCCAAAAGAGGACACAACTAGAAATCAGTGGATAAGTTGTATTTACAACACCGTTCCGGAACAGTTCAACCTAAATATGTGTGCAATGCATTCTATGGAAGATGAAGACTGTTTCCTGTGAAAGTAGCCTACAATGTGATGTTTTATTTATTAATTTTTCGAGATGAGCACGCGCAGATAATCAAGGCGAACAATTCACCATCAGTAATCACATAATCTATTCAACCACCACAAGAGAGAACCAGTATAAATAATCATAGCAGCCTTACCTTAATTCTCTCTAGTCTTTCAGCATCCCTCCACCAGGGACTCCTCACCGTCGACCCACTCCGGGGGACAGGGCTCAGTGTTCGGGCCGATGCTGAGCTCGAAGTCCTCTTCCTGGGCAGCAAGCCAAATACGGGGCTAGAGGAGAAACAATAATGTACATTATATAGAAAATGTGTTTTTTTTTTTTTTTTTTTTTTTTTTACCTTAAAACACAAACACATTTCATTACATCAAATACACAAAATAATGCCACAAATGGACAAAGCCAAGATACAACGGCATACATGGTAAATCTGTTACATAACATGATTTCATTCTGACTTAGTAGATTTAAAATCTGAAATGAAACATTGAAAATCAATGTAAAACTACTTCCTCTTTTCCAGCATACAGTTTTATTTGTATACACACCAGTCCACACATCCAGATCCTGTTTACATAACGTTTGTTTTGTTTTCTCCGTTTTGTCATCTCTGGTTGTATTCCTATCACAGTTCATGCGTAGATTACCCAGAATTCCTGCAGGTGTTGATATTTTGTGAAGCTTTTTTATTTGGCTCCTCATCTCTTTTCAAGCCTGCACATCTATGGGCACCATCTCTTCAGTGTGTGGAGGTCCTGGGTGCTGATAAGAGTATTGTCGCGATGAGATGAGCATGTCGATTAGAAGCAAATCCTCTTGAAAATGGCAGAAGGATAAATAGCCATATCTCACTCCACAGTTCCCATCTTTCAAAGCAGCTCAAAGGAAGTTGATATCGGATAAGATTGCTCCTCAATGTAAAGATGGCAATCTTTATAATCAACCCCGTCATGCCATCATGCCACTCCACATAACAGATTAGTCACTGAGTATCATGCGAATGAAACAATGTGCTGCTTTGGTGACTCTAAGCCTATTGTTTAAGGGTGAGGAATTTTCCCGCAAGCCAGATAAACAGTGACGGTTCAGATTTTTTTAATATATACATATCTGTTAATACTTTTAGTGGTTTATTTTGGTTCTTGGATTTTAGCTGCAAAAATGGAGATGCTATAAACATGCACTCTGATTAATCTTGTTTCATAGCCCAGACATTGATGGATTTGTGTTTTCTATGAGATTTCTGATGCACCTGCTGGCCTGAGTGTCCAGACTTTAAGCACTTCACTATTCAAAGTAGGCAGAAGTATGACGATTAGGTGACTCTCTTCATTGTTTGCTGTCACCATTTAACAGTTCTGTCTAATACGGAAGTCTTTCTAATAATCACATAGAACTGTTAAGCAAAGGAATTAAAAAAGGTATACAGAAAAATTATAACGATTGCTATAATATGATTAGTAATTAAAAGGCAAACATTATAATGATTTCTCTTTTACCTTTAGCATTCAGCAAAAATGCATTTACATAATTTAAACATCTTTGAATGTCTAATAGACAATTAATTTCACAAACTTGCAGACTTCGTCGAATCCAGCCGTAAGATCTTGTGAAGTGTGCATTTTTATCATACATGATTGCTTGTATTCTGTGTGATGGTTAGTCCGTGCAAATTTACTGCAGACAGAAAGAGAGATTTTATATGTAGATTGATAGATCTATAGATCGATTGATAGACATCTAAAAAATACATAAAACTATATTAATTACATTTCTTTGTAAATAGTTGTTTTTGATGTTTTAAAATCTATAAATAAAAAAGCAGTACATATACATGTAAATTTGTTTTTTGGGGGAGTGGGTGAACAATAAAATTGACCATTTAAAGGTTATTGGTAGGGCTATCACTTTTAGTTCGAAAATCGATTGCACAATCGATCGGACCAACCAAAAAAAGTTTCGAAAATGAAAATCGGGAATTGATTTTAACCAATTATGAACACTATTAATTTTAAAATAATGAAACAATAAAAAAAATAGATGTAACAAAACTATCAACCAAGTAGAAAAAGAAAATAAAGAATTCCGAAAGTGCAGTATGCTAGACAGAAAATACCAGCAATTTTACGCGCCCCAGTAACATCGAAAGCGTCCTCTTATAAAAAAAAAAAGTGAAAGTGACGTGACATTCAGCCAAGTATGGTGACCCATACTCAGAATTTGTGCTCTGCATTTAATCCATCCAAAGTGCACACACACAGAGCAGTGAACAAACACACACACTGTGAACACACCCGGAGCAGTGGGCAGCCATTTATGCTGCGGCGCCCAGGGAGCAGCTGGGGGTTCGATGCCTTGCTCAAGGGCACCTAAGTCGTGGTATTGAAGGTGGAGAGAGAACTGTACCTGCACTCCCCCCACCCACAATTCCTGCCGGTCCGGCACTCGAACAACCTTTCGATTGGGAGTCCGACTCTCTAACCATTAGGCCACGACTTCCCACGACTCTTATGCTGCGTTCACACCAAACACGAATAGAGCGTCTGGCGCGAATTATTTAAATGATAAGTCAATGTAAAGGCACATTTTCGCACGTATTGAGGTCTCGCGGTGTGGTAGACGCGAATTCGCCTGTTCTCAAGACCATTTAAAGTTTAATTTTTTGAACTGTTGTTTGAAATGGATTGAATCATTATTTAAAATAATCTTGGAGAGTTTTGAAATGCCTAAATCATAAATGTAGCCGGGTTGAACCCTGCAGTGATGTTTTTCTTTTGTTATGGCAGCCGTCCCTTCTGCATATATATTTTTTCGAGAATGTTGCTGTTTGTTATTCTGCATGAAACTTCATGCCAATAAATAAGAAATATTTCTGACTTGTGCATTTCCATCACTCTCTTTATGTTCGTCCATTATTTGATGTCGAAAAAGGAAACGTCTTTTTCGATTTTACAGTCGATTCAATGAACACTTATGTCTTAAAAATCGAAAATGATTTTTTCACAAAAGTGACAGCCCTAGTTATTGGCCATAATATGACAATTATTGTGTGGAACTAAATTTTCATACCAGTGCATCTCAAGAAGTAATGGAAATTTATTTATTTGCTAGTCAATTCACCCAGGCCATGTTTTCTTCTCAAGTGTGAAAAATTCCATCACTTCATCACTTTCATCAGGGCGATGTAGTTTGTCTTTGGCACCTTCAGTAGTGTCAGGCTCTCTTGTCAGCTTTTGCGGAGCTGCATTTATGGGGCATGTCTTTTCTGCGCCTCATTGCGGCACCCGCTGATGGAGGTCTGGCATTGAACCGAATCAGAATGCAGATTTTTGGTGCCTCATTTCGGTGCAATCCAACAAATATTTGTAGTAACGTGAGTGTTGTTTTCCCATTCTTACTTAAAAGCAAAACTTGGGAAATGAGCATCTGAGGAGCGCGTAAAGGCAGTAATTACACTTGCTCTGACTACAGCAGGTAGCCTTCTGTTAACTAAGCTAAACATGCTTAAATTAAAATGCCTAAAGCTAAATGTCCCTTGTATTCACATTTTTAAACCTGTTGTCCAGCAAAAGAGAACATCATAACCTTTTTACTCCACCAGTCAAAGGCTTTCTTTTGTGATCTGATGTGGCTTCTTGTCACAAAATGAGGCAGAAAGTATGTTTCAAAGACTATTTTTAAAAGAATACATAGATTAACAATGGATTATTAATATCCTTAATTATTATAAAATACAGCAATGGCTTGAATAACAGATAAACTATATTGTCGCAGTTGAGTGTTTATAGTCTGACTGATATATTGCCATAGTGGATATATCGGCCGATATTTGGCATTTTGAGCCACATTCTGAGCGCACACAGTACTCACACTCTCAGGTTTACTGTCGTTGTTAACAGTTCTGTCTAATACAGATAGAAGTCTGTCTAATATCCAGATAGGGTGGTTAAACAAAGGAATTAATGTATACAAAAAGTATTGCTTTTATATTATTAGTAATAGAAAGGCAAACATTATAATACTTTCTTGTTTGCCATCAGCATTAAGCAAATACGCATTTACTTCATTTAAACAAATCTTTGAATGACTAATAAATATTTAATTTCACAAACCTTGCAAACTTAGTCGATACCAACTGTGAGATCTTGTGAAGTGTGCATTTTTGTCCAGCATGATCGCATGTTCTCTGTGTGACGGTCGGCCCGTGTTAATTGAATGCTTTAAACTTTAAACGTGATTTCAAATTATGCCGTGCTTTATGTATTTGCCCACTGTCATATTTATGTCATTTTCACTGTGTGCTGTATGTAAAATGAGTGTTATCTTGGCTTTATTTGAAAAATATGCTTCCCAATGCACACACACTTCCCAGAATAACGAGTGCCCTGTTGGTTACAGTGGTTACATGCTTTTTCATTATATTATTCTTAAATATTTACTTATTTGTGAAAAATACTTCATCATCTAAAGTATGTTTATTTTACACATTCATTTTTTAATCCATTGTCAAATGATTTCAAACTTCTTAAATATGAATAAAAGAATTATATATATATATCTTAATATCCGCTATCACCCCCCCCCCCCCCCCCCCCCCCGCTTTCCAAGATATCGGAAGGGGTTGCACGATATATATCGGCGGATGATAGATGCATCTAGTCAGTAAAGCCAGTATATATATCATGCACCCCTAAAAATTTTATTTATCTTTTAATAAGTATTCGTTCAGGCACCAGAATGGTTTTAAAAGTATCGGTTTGGATACATTATGACCACCGATATGTCACTCTGGGTCGGCGTCCTCACATTCGTCATAGCCAAAGACAACAGAGCTATTTGTGGCTCATTGTATTGGAGAAATAAGTTTGTACTGTAAATAGGGGTGATTAATTTATTTGGCATTTGGAATACGTATACAATATCTAAATCACTATTTTCAGTCTTATTCTTTTTCTTTTAGTGGGGTACGTGACCCTTCCCGTTTAGGTTACTTAAAAATCTTGACATGAATAAGCAAATAGTTTTTCCGTTCTTAATCAGCAGGCTCATAAAGTGGACTCCTTGTTTGCGGAAGTGAGTCTACTGTACGTTCCCAGTCTTATCCAGAGAATAGCTCTGATATTCGAGGAAAGCCCTTTCTTCTGTCCGGTGTACCGTTTCCTGTCGGCTCGGGGGCCAGAGTGCCTGAAAACTCTTCAGCAGGCTCAGTGAGAGCGTGCAGCCGAACCCCCCAATGTCTATTTTTAGTAGCCTTCCTCTTCCACAGCGGCCGTGGTGTTTGCTGTGTGTGGTATTGGGACAGAGGCCCACATGGGAATCATAATGATACAGTGTCTTCATCTCCCTCCGCATGTTCAGATAGGGATTGTTTAAACAGTATCCTGAGCTGGGAACGGGTCCCATGACAACTCCACAAATATTTACCAGCCACACACTCCAAGAGGGCTTTTTGTCTGCAGGCTACCTTTGCATGTTTTTCTTTCACCTGCTCTTGATTGTTGTTGTCTCTTTGTTTTGTTATCTTATTATATAAGGAGAACTTCAGCTTAGGAGAAAGAAACGTACAGAGGCATGTAAGCACATCTCCTTTCATCCTGTCAGTTTCTGGATGAAGAGTATAAGACTTCTCTGGATCATTAAGAGCAAATGTGTGAGGAATGCACCTTTAGTGCTTAGGTTCACGTTAGGTCTTGACAGCACTCTGATGCAAAGCACTAACTTAAGCATTTCTGCTTTATGTCCTAAAATTCATTCAGATGATGAGTTGTTACCTCCGTCATTGACTATAAATGGGTCAGCCTCAAGGGAGGCTTTAAAAAAGATAATCAAATGAGATACGGATCACTGTAAATCACTGTAATCTGCCGATTTGCTGTTCAAGAAACATTTCTTACTAATGTTTAAAAGAGTTGTGCTCCTTCATATTTGTTTAGGAACCATGATACATTTTTCTCGATCAAAAGAGCAGCATTAATTTTAAATAGGAATCTTTTAAAACATTTTACATTTTTTCTTTTGATCAGTTTAATGCATCCTTGCTGAATGCAAGTATTTATTTCTTTAAAAAAAATGTCCTCAAAATCTTTAGTGTTAATATACAAACTATAATATAGATATATTGTCCAGTTTAGAGTTGTTCTTCAATTCTTCATATTATTAATGGCCAGGATATGCAGAGTTCATCATTGCATATACATTGTGATGGTTTATGAATGAAAGTTAGAAACTTTTGAAATATGTCTTCTCTGCTTATAGATGATGGGAAGATCTTCCATGGAAGTGGAGTAGGAGACCAGTTTGGCCCTCGCTGTTTTGAAGGGGACATCATGGGATGTGGAATTATGTTTCCTCGGGACTATGTGCTGGACTATGAAGGTAAGAACACGTGAGTGGTGCTCATTAAAGGAGATGAGAAGTTGTTTTACTACCAATACATACTTGAAAATGCCTACTTTGATCAATTTGGCATGCTGTAGTACAGGTTTTTTAGATGTGCACCCAGCTCAATTGGTTTCTCTGTCAGATGAAATGGACGACTGGGATGCTGCTGATGTACGACCAAAGCAGGGGCGTGTTGAAAACATGCTGTATTTGAATGATGACGATGAGGAAGAGGGAGAAGGAGATGATCCAGAACAAGAACAAGAACAAGAGGGCCTAAAGGTCATGGTGAGTATTTTAAATGTTAATTAATTTGATTTGTGCAGGTATTAAAAGTCTACAAAGTATTCAATTTGAGTTTAAAAATACTGCAGAAACCCTGAAATAGAAACAGTTATTTTAAAATGTAATAATGCTTTTCTTGTCTCTTAACTTTTTTTAAGCCACAAAACAAATTGTTACTTATTACTGAAGAGCTCGAAGCCTCAGTTTTGACAGCTAAGCAAATGAATCATCAATGTTTGTTTTTAAAGCCGGTTTGGAGTTGTTCTTACACTCATTCAGCAAGTCAAATGTTTTAATCTTGCAGAAGATTAATGCATTAAGGTCTCCCGTCAGGACATTATACTATCAAGAGCACTCAGATTTGTCCCGCTCGACTCTGTAATCAGTGAGTTTCTGACTGTTGCCTCGACACGATGGTTTAACCACAGTGCTGTTACATATGCATTACTGGGTTAGAGTTAAGATGCTCGCTTCCACACTTGTGCAACAATATGAGGGTATGTCTTTTGAGGGTACAGGATATCCCGGATGTGGTTGAGATGAACTTGCTTGCAAATATTCCAGTCAGTCGCCTGGAAAGGCTTATTAGATATAAATATATATAGCTATAAAAGAACACCGAATACCCTCTGTGCATAAAAAAACAGATGTTTGATAAGTGTTTTCTTGTCTTCATGTGTCTATCATGTGTCTCGGAGTATCAAGAGTTTTAGGACCATCAGACGCCCTGTCTCGGCCCTGTAGCAATGGAAATGCTGACTCACTCTCTTCCCAATCCAGCTGTGGAAATGCTGACTCACTGTCGCCCCTCTGTGCTCATCTAGGTGTTCTTCACCCGGAACGGCAAGATTATCGGAAGGAGGGAAGTAGTTGTCCCAGCCGGAGGTTTTTACCCCACTATCGGGATGCTCAGCAGCGGAGAAAAGGTGAAGGTGGACCTCCATCCTCTCAGCGGATAATAAACCAGGAACTGCACATCTCCAATCCCGCCATTAGCCACAAACAGATGGAAAAGACCCCAAAAATGATGCTGAGATTTCTGTTCTCTTTCTTATTATGTTTCAAGGCACTTCAAAATGCAAGTTTAATACGTCTAAAACACGTTCACTCCAATGCATGTTTCGTCTAAAGCATTCGCCTCTGCTTAAAACGGTTTACTGTGAAACCACATAGAGGGCTTTGTGGCATGAAATGGTTAATATTAGGCCTCAGAGGAACCGTTTAACTGGTGACCGAAATCATATTGATACATTTCATTACAAATGAGTAGAAAATATTAAATTATATATTTTTAATGTACATGTACATATGTAAATTTACGTATAGGCTGCTATACAAACATTTATTTAGCTAAATCAATCATGAATATTAATAAACAGCTGGACATCCTAAAGAAAGTTAAAGATAAGGGTGTTGATTATTAATACAATTATACATAAATATGAAAGGTGTAATAATGTTAAAAACAACTTCACAGTTTTCCACAAGCACTCCCCATCACGAAGGACTTGTGTAGGTGATGAAAGCATATTACGGTTATTTTTCTTATTGTGATTCATTTTGAATCATCATAACAGTTGTCCGAAAATGAATTGAGGGGAAGGTGTTTTGCCAGTAAATAACATGAAGTTATTGCAAATTGTGACATCAGAGGAAGCGAGTTGTATTGTCTCCTGTTGTGTATCATACACTCTCATCCGTCATCAGGAAACATGATTCAGGATCTCCAGACCTGAGAGAGCAAGACCGGAAGAGAACACACTCAATATCGGCGACTTCATGTTTATTTGTCAGTGAATGCATATGAAACCAATTATGTTATTTAGTTCAGGCTTTTCTATAAATGTAGATTTTTGTGATTGTAGAGTGTGTGGATGTTTTCAGGATATTTCAGGGCAGACGGCACATTGGGAGTCGAGTCAGAAAACATGGAGCTGTTTATTCAGGTATTGTCCACTGTAATGTGAACTAGTCTGGTTCACAAATGCCACAAGCACTTTAGAGACGCCTCAACTTAAGCTGATAGTCCGATGGGCGAGCGGCTGTGATGCTGCGCTCTAGACTTCTCAACGGATGCCACTTTGTACACCTCAATGTTGCAATAATGCCCTTCCACTTCTGTCCTGTTGCATATCACATATGGAACAAAATGGTTTCATATTACATGCATTGCCAAATTTATTGTATGATTGATCCCTTTCAATATTGTTTCTCCTTCATGTCTTATGAATATAGTGTTTGATATAAAATGTTACTCTATATTGCTTTCGTTCAGGTCCCTCAGTTTCTGAAGTTCCATTCTACAGTTGAATGTAAGGACATTTGGTTATGTTCGGAATATGATGCTTGCATACTGCACGGTGTATACTGTATGGCTACAATTTTTTTAAAGAAAGAGAAACTGCTGAATAATGGAAGCTTGTAATTGTGACCTTTTTTTTTTATCTAAGAATGGTCATATTAAAAAGTAGCAATTACCTTTATTATTATTATTTTTATTCCATGTCAGAAGCAAAATAAATTTTGAAAAAGTCAAAATTATGAGGAAAAAAAGTTAAATTTAAATTTAAAAATACAAGAAAATAGTTTCTATTACATTTTTTTGTATTTTATTTTTTCATTTTGCTTCAATAGAAAATGGACAAAAATATCTTACATTGTTGTCACATGACAGTGCCACATCAATTTTTTTTCTTAATGCAGTGAGCGGAATTCATTTGTTGTATGCACTGTTCTTGCACAAAATTTAAATAGAATGTAAACTTGTTTTAAAATAGTAGTGCCATCATATAACGTGAGTTAGTGTTCATTGAAAATATTATTCTGTGCATAAATGTTAACTCTATGCACAGTCTACAATATACTGCAGAAATCGTAAGAGAAGTATGCTATTCTGAATATAGCCATAGTAATACTTGACAGGACGCATTAGGTTTCAAAACACCTGCATCATTGAGTAATGAGCTTTGATTTTATTTGAAAGTGATTTATAACACCCTGTATGTTTATAATTTTCTACTTTTTTATTTTATATATACATAAAATCCGGTGTCACCTTCTTCTAAAGCCTTTCCATTTAGTGGTGAAATGAATATTCGAGATCATTTAACATAAAGACGTGCTCGTGTTCCAGACATAAATTGACAGCACAGGGAAGCCAAAACCAAATACCTCTATCGGTTAAGCTTATGCAAAAAGCCAAGCGGTCGTCCTCTCCAAGATCATCTGAATTCCTCCAAAGGAATGTGGTTGCTTGGTGCATAAATGGGTGATGGTCGTTTTGCTTTCACACAGTTTTACTAAATGCAGACTCGCGTTGAGGATGAGGTGTTGCTCTAATTGTAGCATCACTATTTTGCTAATGTGTACATAATAAAGAAACGTTATTTCCACACAAACTGTGTTTGGGGTTGCGGTGAAATTCCTTTTCATAAATTTTAGACCTCCAGGGATTTTATTTTTAATTAACATTGACCCATTGCGTCCCATCCGTTACATGAGTGACAAAAATTAGCTTGTAAAAAGAAAAATTAATTTTTTTTATTCAAAATCGGTGTTGAGTTGCGTCACCAGAGCAATTTATTTTACGTTTTCCTCACTGATATTGTCTTTTTCAAAGTTCAAAATAGATACGGCTATCATATTTCATAAAGTTAATGTTTAAACTGTCTATTATAATGTTCATGTGAGATTGCTCTGGCTTATAACAAGTCACAGTAAATGTATAGGCTATTAATATTTTACAGTGTGATTATAAAACTACATATTTCAAAATGTTGCCTTAAAAGAAATCAAATGACCAATTATGCATTTTTACTTGGTATATCAAAATTGCACGTTAATGATTGTTGTATATATCTCAGACAGTAATTTAATTTATACCTTTGTTTCCTGCTCATTTAGGTGGGTTAAAAAAAATAAATTAAATAAAGTATCTCTGGATTTTGTAGCAGTAAATTTATTTGAAACGAAAGTATTCCAAGATATTTGGTCCCATGATAAAATAAGTGACATTTAAAAGTTAAATAAAATGTAGCAATAAAATAAAACATTCAAAGTTTGCCAATTACATCATGTGGTACAGCCAGGGGTGTTTAACATTTAAAGTACATCCGAGTGCATTACAGTAGTGAGAGATCACGTGTGTGAAATAAAAAACAAAAGACGGGTGCTTGACCTGAACATGCCAAGATTGAATTCAATTTTTTTAAAGCAATAGCAAAAACAATTTCTCTCTCTTTTTAATTATATTCTGCAGCTGAATAAAATATTCCAGCCTATTGGTATATTTATTTAAAAAAAAAAAAAAAAAAAAAACTAGAAAAAGTATCGAATTATTTTAATGAAACTAGGCTTAAACAGACGGTATAGGAGCTCTATAGTATCATAGACTAGATAAACCTTCTGGATACCCTGATAACTACTTGGTTTCTAGTTCATTTGCATTTTATAGGCACATGTAAAAGCTGAAAACATTAAAAATTGCACAAAAGACAGAGAGAGACCCACTAACAAAAATACGCTGTTGCTTCCGGGAAACAAAAGTCCATGGACATCTAATCTATCCATCACTCAGACCACATCTTCCTCATCCTCATCATCATAATAATCACGGTTCCTCTTAATGAGGTCCTCCACGGTGACATCAGCTCTCTCTTCCTCAGCTTCTTCTCCATCCCAAAAGCCCACATCTTGTGAGGTCCGGTTCTCCCCGGGATCCAGCCCAGACTCGCTCTCGGGCGACGGTGAAGGACTGTTGTCTGGCGAGCTGCACCGCAGAGAAGAAAGTTCCTCTTCCTGCGCTTCCACTTTTTCCTCTTGTTCCATCTTTTCCTCGTCGTCTTCCTCCTTGGTTTCCGTTTCACCCCGTTCCTCCTCTTCTGATTGGTTGTGTTCGGTCATGTCCTCTGAAGAGATCACCGGGTCAGTGGTGGAAGAAACGGGTGACATTTCCTCCTCCGAGCTTGGCTTCTCAGTTGAAGGAGATCTTTGGCTTCTCTTGCTGGGTGAAGTGGCGGGCGCGGAGCTGAAGATGGAGAAGGGCTTGCTCCTCTCCTTGAGTGAGACGCTCCTGCGAATCTTTGGGAGTTCAGATTGGTCGGAGTTTCTTGATGCCCTGTCGCCCTCTGGAGGCCATCTCGGGCGGATGGGTTTGATGCCACTGCTGTCGGTAGATCCACACTCTTCCCCTTCAGACCGCGGTGGCCAGGAGATCTTGAGTCGTCCCGTCTCCAGTACCTTCTCCCCCCTCTGAGAGGTGGCTTGGGTTCGGGTCTCTAAGGTGGTCGCAAGCAGATTGACTTTTACCAGTGGAGACTCCTCTACGGTTGGGCTGGAGGTGGTTTCTTGAGGTGACAGCTTCACTTGCTCCTCTGCTCCTTCTCCTCGCACCCCCCAAAGCTCTTTGTGGGGTCGGTGGCCGAAACCCTCATCATAGTTGCCCTTGGCTTTAAACAGCTGGCAGAAGTGAGGCTTACAGTAGACGTTGTTGTGCAAGGAGGCGTAGTTCACCAGACTGACCAAAAGAGGGAGGAAAAGCATAGCGAGAGAGATTAGAAACATCTCAAATTAAACATCATTAACATCACACAAGTACTGTCCTAAATGGCACCCACTAGACATTGTTACTAACCAAAATGTCCTTTTATTTTGTCTAGAATAACGCAGACATGATGAAAAATGCTTCATCACGGTGATGAATTTAAATAAAGAAAAGTTGATGGTATGAAAATATGACAGGAAAAATGCAATCTCTGCTGAAGAAATTAAATAAAATCCATTATAATGTCATTTCAGTTTTTAAAGTTTTTTTTTTTACACCTGTAATATGTTTACAGTAAATATGAATTAGATACCATTGAAAGTGTAAAAAATGATTAAAATTAACATGACAAAATATTGACTAAAACAAAAATTTTTCAGTGGACAAATTAGACTGGCTATGGAGTAAGCAAACTTATGATCACCCCACTGCGTCATAAATTGACAAATGGGACACCCCACAGTGTTCTGTTCTTCTGTAAGTCCATGTCAAGGGTTTGAATATAGGATCAGGGCCACGTGGAGTCTCTTGTCCTCACCTGAGTTTAGTGTTGCAGTAGGCACAGCGGAAGCAGGTGTTGTGGTAAATCTGCTGGTTTGCTACAAGTCTCTCTAGCGGGTACACGGTCTTAAGGCACGTCACGCAGGTTTCAAGGACAGGCGAACGGAACTTCTACCAAGTGCACAAAACACATGTTTTAGCCAAAGTGGAAAAAAGACAGATAAAACTAAAAGTCACAAAAAAAAAAAAAAAAAAAAAAAGTCTATATACTGAGTGAATATTCACCCTAACAGCTTTAGGCTGGTTTTGATCAGGACTTGTAACAGCGCCTGTAAACAGAGAGAACAGTGCTGTCAACCTCTAGAGGGCGCTGGCTTCCGAGTGACTGACAGTGCATGCTTTTAATAAAACACTGAGTTTAGTCAAAAAATAAAAGCATGATCAGTTCTCACTGTGTGTCAAAAATACAGTTTAATACAAGATTACAAAATACAGATTAATAACAAGTACAAAATTATTACTCGTCATTTGTATGTTGTTTTGGTTGGAAGAGACTCACCATTCCTGTCTGAATTGGGACTTTTCATACCACTGGATTCAGAGCCCTGCAGATACGAGGAGAACCAATAAGGAAAGTGCCAGAAACATTTACTACTAGAAAAAAAGTTGTATAATCTGTCATGTTAAAATGAAACTGCAGCTGTAACACTTCTTGCTTTCTTGTGCGTTTTATTTGTGTCACACGATGAATAATGAAAAGTGACTAAAAGAGTCAGGCTAGAAAAATAAAAATAAAGGATTCCATAAGCTGGAAAAGAAAGTCAGATGTGGGGCAAGTTGTTCGATAGATGATTATCATGAAAAAAAAAAAAACAGGATGAATGAAAGCAGCAAATAGGGTCAATTCAGTCACAGGATTTCATGTTGTCAGTTCTCACCACATCAGCGGACACTGGAGGCACATTTTCCTTCTGCTTCCCACAGTGACTGCGGACTTCATTGTCTGCTGGTTCACTCTACCAGAACCAGGAACACAAAAAGAGAAAAGGTTATCAGTGAGCATGTGATCCCTTAAAGGAACAGTTCACCAAAAAAAAGAGGATTTTGTCATATTTAATCATTCTGAATGCATTACAATCCAAAGCTTAAGGACTTTTACCTTATGCACCAAAAAAGAAACACTTCTAAAACTGATTGCTTGTTGCTATTTTTTCCATGCAAATACAATGAATGGATACTAATGACTTAAAGATTCAGAAAATGATGCAAAAGTGTTATCAAAATATTCTAAAAGTAGTCCATATGAAGTCCATTGCATGATAAGTCTCAGTCTCTGTTCCTTTTTAATCAGAAAAGGCATGGAAATGGCCTCCTTTTTGTGTGTCAATGAAAGTCAGTCAACATGAGGGTGAGTAAATGATGACACATCACATTTTGGGGTGAACTATCCCTTCAAACCAGATGCAAATAGTGTCATGTCAGCAGAAAGAATGAACATGTTGCATGTGGTGAAGTCATAAGGAGAGACAGTAACTGAGGGAGTGTTTATGGTGAAGGGGGGTGTCACTCACAATGGGGGAGGAAGGGGAATCTTGCTTAGTCACAGCTGCCTTGTACATGGCCATTCGGTCCTTGAGAGGGGT
Organism: Carassius gibelio; assembly: GCF_023724105.1. NCBI lineage: Eukaryota > Metazoa > Chordata > Actinopteri > Cypriniformes > Cyprinidae > Carassius > Carassius gibelio. The sequence continues at coordinate 22,330,972 of NC_068393.1, forward strand.
GGACTCCACCATTTTGACTACAGAGTCAAGGCTTTCTGTGAAGAACGGAAGAAGAATGATTTAGATGAGTCATGGGACCTCTAATAACTCCATGAAATACGAAGAAAAAGCATATGTGCCAATAGGAATTTCCACAGAACTGCCATCAGCGCTTTCTAGATTCTTACAGTGTTGCAAAAAGGAAGCAGGGAGTTCAAGATGTGAGATCATGTAACTGAAAACATACTGAACAAGACTGGTTTGTTTGTGTTTAGTGTTGGATTTGATTCTGTACCTTTATTTCCTGGTTCCATATCCTCGGATCCACTGTCTCTAGAGACCTAGACAGACAAAAACATGTGCTAATGAAGTATGCTAAACACAGAACAAAGACAGCATTATTACATCCTTAAAGTAAATGTGAACAGCCATTTGACACCCATTTTACTACTTGAATGCAAAGCATTTCAAAATGAAACATAAAAACAGTCATTTCAAAAATGGTGTTCCAGGAGGTCATAATCGGTCAAAAATTGTGTTCCGAGTAAGGATTTCACTTTAACTCACTGAAGACAAAAAACAACCTGAAGCAACAGTATACAAGTAGGCCAATTCTGTAGGAAAATGACGGACTTGGCAACACTTTGACTACTTCTTCAATTCTTCCTTTGTTATTTGCCGGCATGCAAAAAAAAAAAAAAAAAAAAAAAAAAACTAAAATAACACGCCTTATTCGGTGCAGTTGAGTTACATCCCAAAGTTGAACAATCTGGGTAAGGGGTTTGTTTAAATCCCCCAACCCCAAGTGATTATGATAACAATGCTTACTTTAGCAAACAGCTCTAATTCGAAAGGTGATAAGAGACATTTAAAGCCATGACAGCAGTATTTAAACATGTCTCGTTGTCTGAGCGGCCAGCTTCTCCACTGGCATCAGTAATCCTCTAATGAGCTCTGAGAGAGCTGCGGACAGACACCAGCGTCTGGCTTTACTGCTACAACACTCCAGCACATACAGCACAGATCACTCCTGCAGTTCTACTGTACACCCGCTGGACTGAGACGAGGAGACCAGAATAACCACGCTTACTGAGGCTACAACATTAACCCAACAGTTGATGTGACAGAATTATATTACCTATAATTCGACTTGAAAAAAATTAGATACAATCAGCTGCTTTTTTTGTCACAATATTTGATCTGTAAACTTTTCTGTAAATTATTAAATGAAACCACAGGCAACATTTTGGCCATTTATAAAGTTCGACATCTGTTATAGTTTGCACCATTACAATAATTTAATTGAATACAATTATCAGTTAAATGGGAGGATTATTATCTTCTTTGCTTTGGTTTCATAAAATGACACTTAAACACATTTACTTTTCAAGTGCCTATCAAATACTGTTTTACAACAGTGTAATCAATCCAAGACAAGCACATCCTCCAAAGTCTGTTGTATCCACTGTCATTGTTCTCAGGAAAGAAGCAGGGCAGGAACTAAAACTGACACCATGCCACCCAAAAGAGAGTTTCCACATGTAACAATAACAGTATCGAGCTTAAAGCCACATGTCTTACCTATTTAAAATCTTACAGACAACAACGGGCGGTCCGCTGTGACTCCTGGAGATTTACAGAGCAGAGTGTCTGCCTAAAGCCCGGCAGTGCTCCGAGAGCAGATTAGAGACGGTGAGCATGCCAGTGTTTTGCTGGCAGCAGCGGGAGTGATGGAGAGGGGGAGGGCTGAGAGGATGGGGTGGGGTGGGGTAGGCAGCTGGTTCAACCTCTAAATCCAACAAGGGGGCTGAAACCAGCCCACCCCCCAATCATGGATTAGCCATCAGCACGGCTGTGGGGCAACCAGCCGCCAGGCATCAGTGCAGCATCGCCAGGCTGGTGTCCCGACACCAGGGGAGCAGGAAATAAACCGTACAAAAGGCCAAGGCAGGGCAGCCGTAGGGGGCATCAGCCCAGACAAAAGGCCCTCTATTAATGCAAACCACACAAAAGATAGGAACATCTGAGCCACGGCCTGCCAGAAATGAGGAGTGTCCTTATATTATCAGAGGATCAAATCGGAGTCAAAAGATCAAATATATAAAGCACACATACATGACGTCCTCTAAATGTAATTCCAGTGCTCTTTTATTTTATTTAATCATTGAAATAAAGTTGCATAAGTAAGACATTATTAAAAAAAGAAGATTATGCAATATTGAAACTATTAATCTATACATTTACACACTTGTTACTTTAGCATCAAGATACCATTATAATTTATATTAATATTTTGCATAAGTTTATATTTTTAAAAGTTGTAGAAACTTTGGTTTGTTTTTGTCTCTTTTTTTTCACATACATCTATAGTTTTTATTAATTTATTTTTTTTAATTTTAGTTATCTTAGTACATCAAGGTTAATTTACACATCATCTTCACATAAAATTGCTAAATTAAATATAAACTGAAAATATTAAATCAATAATTATATAATTATTCTTCTACTTCTTTCTACAACTATTGACGCACACTGGATGGCAAAACCTCTAAAGTCAAAAAAAAAGAGAGAACTAGAAAGTCAAGTTTCTCATGAAATGTGTCCTAGACTACGCACTTCAATAAATCTAGTCATAGCTGGAACTCTCTTTATTAACTGCTTTTGCCAGCAGCTCATTACTCCTTCCAGCTGTCAAAGTACACCAAATTCAATATCCAGTGACATTCATAAAGAACATTTCTGCAGCAGATTTAAAAATAAATAAAACTGCTGAAGGAGTTGGAAAATGAATTCAAATGATTTCCGTCTCTCTCTCTCTCTCCCCTCGTGATCATCCTTCAGGTTAAAGGAGAGAAGTTTGGCTTTGATGGGAGAAGAAAGCTGGGACCCTGCAGTGATCATGTGGACGTTTATCTCATGACATCAGCTCCCCGGTGAGAACAGCAAAGACTTTAAATGAGAGCAACCTCTGTTTAATGAAGGAAATGTCTTTTGAGAGGATGAGTTTGAGATTAGCACAAAAAAATTAAAATTCATTATTCAGTGTCATTAGTTATAATCCGAGACATTGCATGAGGAAAAAACAAAAAATGACTAATTTGAGACCGGCTGCAACCAGATCAAGTTCTGAGTTGAACTCAAGAACTGAATCAGTGACCAGTATTGTTTTGAGTCACTTCTTGGAAACTAAATGTCTGGTTGGACTAAACCGTTCACAATTTTAAGTCATTTATTCAGTAATTCAATAGCAGCAGCTGAAAGTTTAAATTAGATATGGGAAAAAGTCCCTAGCCTCAATAAGGATCAGTGATGTTTGTCATTGCAAGAAGCACTAACGGTGGTGCGTATCGAAGTTCACTGCATGCTGGGACGTTTTGAACCACTGTTAATGCGGTGGTGACGATACAATGGGAAAAATGCATTCAGTTTCAGTCCTTCCCTCTCCTCCACCCACGCTACTTCAAAACAGCTCACTCTTTTGCAGATAAAATGTTGGGCACGGTTCCCTTTGCAGTTCATGGAACAAACAAAAGACACCCTTGTGTCCGGTGATATCCAAGTACATTTTGAACACATAACCCTTGAGAAAAAAAATTAGATTAAGAATAATTAAATATTAAAGAATAAAGCTAAATGTCAGATAAAGACGAGGCTTGACTAAAAAGACACCACAAGAATGTTCTTGTCATCTTCAGCCACACAGACTAGCAGAAAACAATAGTTCAGAAACTCAAATCAGCGGATCTCATTTCAAAAGAAGCTTAAGTAAATCTTCTGACAGAAATGTGATGCTTTCTCCTGTTAAAATCAATACAATAATGCTAGGCTGTTACTGTTTCTTCAAAACCCAAGTATGAGCAATAGTAAAAGAGATGCTAGGATTAAAAAGCAACACTAACATTTACTGCAAAGTTACAGAACACAGATCAACAATAGTTCTCCTGCAGGCTGCTTAGAGCAGTGACTCTATAGAAACACTTTCTGAGAGGGAGACAGGAGGAGCACACTGGTGCCTTCATGATCACAGACCATGTGACTCACAGCATGACCGGTCTCTCCAGTGTTTTGAATACAAGCAGATACAAGTGGTCTTGATCAAAGCAATTCATCCAAATATAATATACTTAAACCCTTATGCGGTCTTTGGTCATTTCTGACAGGAGAATTTTACATTTTGAATTTTAAAAAAAATCATAACTGACCAGAATGGTACGAAACTTGCCAATTGTTAGGTGAACACACACACACACAAACACACACAAAAAAAAGATTTGATGGCATTATTCGAAAAATCAAATTGGTCATAAAAAAAATAAATAAACAGAGGAACACTCGTGGTCTTTGATCAATGTTTTGATCAATTTTGTGAAAAATCACGAAAATTTGAACAGCAATGAAGGGGTGAAACTCTAAAACATCTAGTATAAAATCAACACACCAACTCACATGCACAGACACGCTCTTGTACACACACATACCTATAAACTGGTGTGACTGTAACAATGCAACAACTGTATGTAAAATAAAATCAATAAGTCGACTACAATGTAGTAAAAAAAAAGTGGACAGCAAGGAAGGGGTTACACCCTAAAAAAAATCAAGAGTGTAAAACTGATACATCCACTCACACACACTTACTTACACACACACACACACACACACACACACACACAGAGAGAGAATTATGCATACTCAAATGAATTGGTGTGGGAGTAACTTTATAGCCATAATGAGTCAGAAAACTGAAATAAGAGGTGAAAATCAGCTCAGACCCAGAAGAATTCATCTCTGATAAAGCATTCCTGTTCATTTTGGTTACACTTTTATAGAAGTGTAATGTTTTGTGTAAAAAAACTACTTCCTGTGTTCAGGTTTGAGTGTAGTAACAATAATGCAAAAAACTACATTTCAAATCAACATTTAAAACAACAAAAAATATAAACCTTGACAAAAAGTTTTTGAGAATGCCTTAATACACATTTAAATCCACAACCTAATAATAGTAAACTATTATGTAAAACAGCTCACAAGCCTCTCTTCAGAGTCCGATACAGGAATCTAGTGGTTACACCGTGAAATTACAGGTTTTTATTTTTCTTGCTCTCATCAAGAGGTCATATTCTGCCTTCTAAAATTTGGATTTTAAAGGCCTGATCTCCATTTTAATCTGAAATACTGCATTAATTGAAAAATTATTGTAGAATGTTTTTTTTTTTTACTATTTTCAATGGGGAAAACAGATAATTATTGCATAAATATTCATTAGTACCATGAAATTCTCTCAAAATACAAAAGAAAAAAATATTATTTAACAAAACTATTGATTGATTTTACTGAAGAAAAAAAAAAATGTAGGCGTCCGGTCACTTTTGACCATGAAGACCATGAGTGTGACTCTCAAATGAGGAACACACAAAGGTTAAGGGGACCACTCCAACCAAAACACTTATGAAAATCAAAACGCTCATTCAGAAATTATAACTACCAGTCAAAAGTTTGGAGTTGGTAGTATTTTTTTTTTTACTTTTGTCTCTTATGCTCACCAGGGCTGCTATTATATAATCAAAAACAATAATTTTGTGAAATAGTATTACAATTTAAAATAGCTGTTTTCTATTTTAACACATTTTAAAATGTAATCTATTCCTGTGATGTAAAGCTGAATTTTCAGCAGCCAGTTTTCAGTGTCAGATGATACTTCAGAAATCATTCTAATATGCTAAATAATTTGACTGTTTTGGTCCAAGAAGTCTCAATCAACATTTCGAAGAAGGAAAAAATATTATAATTTAAAAAGTTTGGGGTTGGGCTTTTAATCACAGAAACCCTTTTAAACTGCACACACAAACATTCTATTCATTCATGAATACCAAAGTGATGTTATCTACTAAACTGACAAGATACCAAATGCAGATAATAATTAGCTGTACTTACGTTGTTGTGAAGGGTCTCTCCTTTCTCAAACATCTTCTTCAGGCTGTTGAGAGGCACTGTGGGCTTTTCGATGGGCACATCTCTTTGCGTCCACTTCTCCATCGGCTGGTCACTGTCGCTCAACGACTGGCTATCTGTGCTTTCAACAAGCTGGATGTCTATGGACTCCACTGGGGTCTTAACACTAGGATCTAAAGGCTTTCGCTGATGGTTCTCCTGCTGTCTGGAGTGTGTTTTGGCTTCAGGAGATGAAGGCGTTTCGGCTGGTTGTTCCCAGAGCTGCTTTAGGAGACTCAGATTGCCATTGCGCAGTGAAGCAGTCGAGTTCTCTGGAGACTGTACAGAACAAAGAGACTCTCAATAGAGCATTCACTCCTGGTCTTTCTCAACTTTTAAACTCTAATCTTGAAAGAAGACAATTCAGACAATGAACTCTTTTTGAACTCTATTTAAGTTCAAACATTAAAACAACAATGAAATATACAGATTTAGTTATTTCAATCCTAAGTTTTGAATAGGGCAGCTTAAAAATACATTACTGATTGAAAGTCTCTGGGGGTTTTATGACAATTTTGTCACAGAAAACCAACAGAGAATAACAAAGGAAAGGTAGTCATGCTTGAGAGTATCTTGTCAATATTTGGATTAGTAGCGATTGGCTAAACTAAATCATTGTTAGTCTGTTAGGAAAAGGTTAACTACAAAAGCTTCAGAAACCTGGCAAATGGAAGGAGTGGCTCCCTCAGACTGTGCTGGAGGAAATGAGGGGAAAAAAAATGCAACACCAGATGCTAGTCTTTAGAAACTATCTGCATAAGGGAGCAAGACCAACCCCAGTACAACAGGACAGACGAACCAGGAAGAATATAAAAAAGGGGAAGTAGTGACAGGAAACAGGGAAAAAAAAAGGATTGTGAAAGATATTACATGCTTATGTATATGTGCACGTCATGTTATATTCAGTACATAAATTTAGCCTAGTGTCAGCTGTCATTGAATCTTCTTTGTGGATGTGCATTTTATTCTTATTGCATATTTTATTCTATTCATTTTATACTTTTCATGCAACTACTCAAAATACAAAGTTTCAGGGAAAAAAAAAAAACAATCTAGGTTTTTGAACACAAGTTAGGAGTTTGAACACATTTTACCTTTAGTTTAAAAAGTATAAAATATTTTTGGTCGTGTGCTTACATAAAAAAGCAACTTCTAATTTTTCGGACTATAAGTCGCACCAGTCCAAAAATACGTCATGATGAGGAAAAAAAACATAAGTCGCACTGGACTATAACTCACATTCATTTAGAACCAAGAACATTACCGTCTACAGCCGCGAGAGGGCGCTCTATGCTGCTCAGTTTATGCTACAGGAGCACAGAGCAGCATAGAGCGCCCTCGCGCGGCTGTAGACGGTAATGTTTTCTCTTGGTTCATGTCAAATTAATTTTGATAAATAAGACGCACCTGACTATAAGTTGCAGGACCAGCCAAACTATGAAAAAAAGTGTGACTTATTCCGGAAAATACGGTAAATCATGCCAATTTGACTCTAGTTTCTTCCAATAAATGGATGCTACAATATCTCACATACTTCTGGCTGATGTTAAGACGTCTTCTGGAGTCAACTATTAAAATTCCAGACAATTATGAGGCCTGACACAAACACACTGAACCAATCGCCAAAACCATGCAAGGCATGCTCACAATGGGACAGAAAGCAAAACCTTTGATTTAAGAAGTTTAACAAAACTTCAATGCAAAAGCTAGGCCCACATAACACGAAGCAGCTGCATTCTCTTTCAAGTACAGTAGTTCATACCTACATCCACAAGAGTATCATCCAGCACATCCTCATTTCTGCAGCCCCTGACAAACTTTTACACACCATTTACTGTTACTTCTGTTTTATTTTATTCATGAGCAAACACAGCCATTCAGAAGACACAGGCTGACTGGACCAGTTATGTAAAGCGCAAGGGAATTACCTGCAGATAAAGACGTCTAAATAAGGATTGAGATGACTGGACACTGAATGCATGTAGGACTAAACAGCAGCAGCAGTTTTTTTTAGATAGATTGCTAGATAATAAATAGCAAGATGGTGAGAACTTACTTTTTTCTTGTCTGAACTTGTTTCTTCTGCAGCCTTCTGGTACCTGAGAAGAAAAAATGAAGTAGAAGAGTTGCTCACTCAACTTAAGAGTAGCTAGTTTCTATGAATTTTAAAAAACAATTATCAGAAGGTGTTTGTTATTGCTTGACTTGTCTGTTCTGGGATGTTTTTGACTATCTCTTTATGTCAGTCTAAGAACTAAAAGATCACTTTTGATCACTTTTGATCATTGGTGGCCCCTAGTGGAACTGGATGAACTGGACTGTCTTGATCTTGCTTCCAGTTTTAATTTTAAGGCATGTTAAAAACAAAACTTGAAGGGTAGCCTAAAGGGGTTTCAGTTTCACAAACCATCTATTGGAGAGACTTTAAAAAATTCCCAACCACTGAAAGAAGGAAGTTCAGTCTGATTTTCAAAGGAAATCCACTGCATACCGATTCAAACTAACCTAACTGGCTCTAAATCTAGGTTGTCTGGAAAGAAAAACAGTGATAAAGACTAAAAAAAAGATTATTATCATTGTCCTGCAGGTCTGAACAAATGCAGCAGTTTAAAAGAGACAAATACCAAACCCATGATTTATATCAGAGGTCAGCAGTCAGATCCTAAACCATCTCATCCTTCGCTTTGAATTCTTTAATGCTCACTAATCCGGCAGGTAAATCTACAGTACTTGGGATGGTGAAGTCATTGATGTAGTGAAAGGAAACCAAAAGCACACTGCTGGAAAATACATTAGAAAATCTGACAGATGATGCACTGGAAAAAATTCCTCCACACAGGAAATACACTGAGCGAGATCCAACACAGATGCTTCTAATGAGTCGCGCAGCATATATTCAGCTGTAAATCAAACATCACCAGACTGAAAATGAGGAATTCTCAAGTGTTTTAGGATTCAGAGAATTTTTAAAAAGACATGATTATTTCACATTCTCAAGATCAGTAATTAAATGCAAGTCAATTTGTCATTTATCAAAAATAGTATAATTTGTAATTAAATTAAATGGTATTAAATTGCACTAAAATGAAAAAAAGAGATACATTTTATCAGTGGTGTCACACTTTTGAACCTATGTGAAGTATGTATCTGGGTGTTGAAAGCATCATTACATGATCTGACACCTAACCCTAACCCTAATAATGTTGGAGCAGAGGTCTGAACGTCATAAACCACTTTAGAACAAAACAGCAGCTTTTAAAACAGTGGTGCCTGTTCTAAACAAGTTCTAAAGAGCATTATAAGAGTGCTAAAGTCAAAGCAAATAGGAGAGGTTAAATGACAAGTGAGATTGGTTTTAAATATGCAAATCCTGAAATTTGCTTACTTGGAGAATCGCTCAGCAATGGCCGTGTTTTTGCCTCGCACACCAACAATGGAGAGCTCCTTTGCTGTCACTCGCAAGGACTTTGAGGCCCATTGCCCACGATTAAATGAACTGACTGCCATCTTGGGTTCCTGATGCCTTCAGTAGGATTTCTGTAAGGACAGAGGCATTTAAAATATTAACTTGAAGACAAAACTACTTGCTCCTTTATTGATTATAAAACCAGAACAGGACAGGGGTTTGCAACCGAGACTCTCACCCAGAAAAACCCATTATATGGAAAAGATTCATTTTGTTCAGTACCACTTATTTAACAAAATCCATTACAAAGTCAGATCATAACTGAATGATTATTCCAATTCATGCTTAAAAATAAAAGGTTCTATATTGGCATTGATGTCCAAGAAAGAACTTTTAAAATCCATGAACCATTTTATTCCACAAAAGGTTATTTTTTAATAGAAGAACCATTCACCATTCCCCAAAGAACCCTTCAGTGATCAGTTCCAAAAATAATTTTTACTACCATTTAGAACATTTTAAAAATCGTAAGAACCGTTTTCCACTATAAAGAGCCTTTTGGGTATTGAAAAGTTTCCATGAATGTTAAAAGTCCTTCATGGAATAACAGATGTTAATAAAGAATCTTTATTTTTAAGAGTATATAGACCATATATCATGTCATACTTCGATATAGAACATGCCGTTTATGTTTTTAGTTTTTCATTTTTATAATACACCATACTTTCACCCACTTTCAACTGAAAAGCTGAAAAACAAGTTACATTTTTTAACAATCTAGTTCTTGCTAAAACACACTAGACATGCTTATTCTGTGCATTTTTTGCACTTTGCACTTGTTTGAAATCATATTTATGTGAATGCACTCATTTGTTAAAATGCACACCGAACAAAATACGTGCTGCTTACGCATGTGGTGTTAAACTGGCTACAGTTAGAGTTAGAAAACTACAGGCAGGTGAGTTTTTGTCAGGAGGAACCAAAAATGATTATTGTATGGCTTTGTTTTTCAGAATGTACATAGATGTGGTCAAGTTAATTTTATTAGAAACCTTTAAACCCTGCAGTCAGACAAAAAAAAAAAAAAAAAGAAAAAGCTGGCCATATACAATGCATTGCACACACACACACAAAAACACATCCAAACACCTGTGGAACATCCAAAATTGGGAGAATGGTTGTTTCCCCGTATCACGCTTGAAATGAGTCATCATTCGGCGTCAGCACACAACACCTGTAGCCGCTCACCTGATCATTCTGACATGTTGTGACTTACACCTGATATGATAGGAAATAGCAGAGCAGTGCTCTTATCTCACATGATAAGGTACTGACAAAATTCACAGGAAACCGATCATCAGTGGGAAGCTGCAAACATCTCCTTACCCATGAATTCATCACATACACACACGTGAGAGTCTTATGGAAATTAAGAGGAACAAACTTAATGCTGGGAAGGATCCATGTGAAGATTAGGATCAAAAAGAATTTTCATGGTTTAACAGGGATTTTCTAAGTAAATAACTATAATTAGGTTTTTAAAATACTAATACAAATTCTTGAAATTAGCCAGCATTTTAATGATTAGCTTTAGAAATATATCAATTCAAACATGTTCTCCCACCAGGTACAGTCGAGCAAAGGGCTTTGTTTTAGTTCATCCAAAGAAGCAGCAGATTCACAGCTGAAACATCACTGAAACTGCTGATCCAGCAACTGAGTCATCATTACCTCAGATTACTCATGCATCATGCTTTACACTTCCATAACACCATAAACAGACTTTTCATATGCTATAGGTGGCTGTTGCCCGAGAACGAATCTTATCAAAGGAGCCCAACAATGAGATTATTAAGTTTTAAAACTCTAAGAAATCCTAGTTTTCTCAGTGATCTCAGGTATTGAGAGATTTGGATTTGACTTAGCGAATGAGACACTCGCTCTCATTCAGAGACACAAATCAGGACATCCTAAAAGTTAACAAATTACAGTCAAGAGCTTTCCAAAATGACTGATTTTCTTCAAGGAGACACTGCTCCATTTGGCATATTCTATGTGCTTCTGCTTAAATGACAGGAGAACATTCAGATGAATCCAATGAGGCAGAAACATCACACTCGGGTCACATCAGCCCTTCAGCAGGTTTGGACAAGCTTATCCATGTACTCTGCTTTTAGTCATATCTTCAGAAGGGTTCCCACATCATTTGACCAACATTTCATTTTTTTTTTTTATACTTCACCCAGTCAGCAGTGTACTAGGTATTTTAAAAATCACAAAAGCAACTTATAACTAGCTTTTCAGTATGAAAAGAATTTAACAACTTTCCCAGACCAAGAAATCACAATTAAAAAAAAAAAAAAAAAAAAAGTGTGTGATAAAAATGTCTAAAGTTATCTTTAAGTACACTTAATGTTTCAAGTTAATGCACATTTCCATCTAGCTTGCTAAGCTTCTTACAAATAAATAAATACATTTAACAATCAATTCTAAATCAAAAATAATCTGAAATGTTGTTGTTTAGTTATTACTTTTATTCTCGCTACAAATTGTCTGTGACAATGGAAGCAATTCACAAGTAATGCTGAAATGTATGTGCTCATATGACATAATAGATTAACATATTTAGCATTAAACTACATATTACAGCTCTTAACCTTTGTTTTACACTAAACTAACCTTCTAAAATCAATGTAGGCAGCATCTTTTTTAGAGGCACTTAGCATGTTAGAAAAATCAACTACAGAGTTTCATGGCTGATGAGAGCATTAAAAGTAGAGGGAAAAGTGAGAAACCATAAAGCATGCATTTAAAATGCCAAACGTGACAAGCATGTGTTCCCTCTGAACACATCAATACAAACAAAAGCCCATGAACCACAAATCAAGACATACATACAGTGTATCGAGCCTCCTCGTGCAGTCTTTCAGTGGATGTGCTGATAGTTTTCTTGTTGAGCTCTCGGTCTGTCCTCTCAATGCTCCGAACACTCTGCTCACTTCCACATAGTTTGTGAGGAAATATACTGACTCTGCTCAGCCAATGGGAAGAGAGCTGCTTTGCACCTAGCAGGTAAAGCTCCTCCCACTGCTTGTCTCAGAAGTTTATCATCAGACTCTCAGAACAGACAGAGTGAGTCAACAATGCCTATTCACAAACTGGGAATCCCACAGGGTTCCTGGAAGTGAGCAAAAGTCCCCGCCTCCATGTCCTGCATCCTGCTCATATTTCACCCCGCAATCAAAAGAGAAAAATCCTTAGGACGATAAAGATTGTAAATTGTGTGCAACATTTTTTTTTTCACTTTTTTTTTTAGATTCTTATCTAATATAAAATACAGCTGTGCGAACACTAAGCAGCGATGTCTCACAGAAGAGCGTCTCCAGGAGTCAGGAGGCACTGGATCAGTTTCATTAATCCCAGTCACATGGAAGTCTTGCTTGAGAATGAGTCTCAGTATTCCACAGTGTTGGATTTGGCCTTCCAGCACATATACAGATAGATAAATAGACAGATCGATATAAACACAAATACATTTAATATATATTTTTAAAAAATACATTTAAAATAAACTTAAAAATAAAAACTAACAACATGTTCTCTCAGACATGTTCTCTTTTTGTTCCTATCTTCCCTTACTTTCCAAATTTAAGCACATTTACGTCTAACTTGCTTAGCTTATTTAAAATAAATAACTAAATGTAATATTTCTAAATAAAACTAATAATCAGAAATATTTTGATTACACTATATGATATATTTTATTTGTAAATTATTGTATTTTTGGTTTGCAAATTTTAAATTTGTCTACTTTAATGCTTTATTTTATTGAAAAAATACTGTCAAAATATTCTCCTATCCTATCTAGATTAGACAAGCACTTTAGTTCAGAAATGTTTGGTGTTTCATGTACTGGAAAGTGGGGATGCTACACTTTTTATGCAATTGTGTCATATTGAGAACCAATAAGGAATAAATGAATGAATATGATTTATGAACAAATATTATAAGTTGTTTACAGATAATATTTAATGCATTTTTCCTAATTGCCATTTACTTATTTTGCTGCGCATATTTATTCACATTTCTCATAGATACAGATAAACTAGAAATACATGAAAAAGTAGGTCGAATATACATAATGCACTGAAAGAGAAATTTTGTGATGGAGGTTTCCTATCAAACTTTAGTCCTAAGGAAACTTCCTCTTCCACAGAATCAAAATCGGCCATGGCTATATCAGGTTATTATCAATTAAAAAGATTTTCCATGCTGCTCAAAGTTTCTTAAAGAATAATCTACTGTTTTACTTTTACATGCATTCTATATTACATGTGCAGCAGTTGATTACCAGGTCGAAAGTGGACATGAACAAAATGAGACAGAGATGTCAGCAATGCAGAGAAAATGTCATCATAGTTTGTCGCTTTATTACCTCTGTGTCAGCAGTTCGTCACTTCCCTTAGGCTAGATTCACTGAAAGTGCAGAATGGTAGTGATTTCATCATCACACTCCCATTTATGATTCATTTTAGATGAATCACAAATAAGGGCTCAGTTTTAAGGTCAGCATGTCAACTCTCTAGAATAGAATAGAATTCATTAGTATATTAAAAAGTTATGGGCATTTGGAAATGATTTGTTGACAGTGACATTTTACATGACAAAAAATAGCATTAGTTGGGCACATTAATAACAGTCCCTGTCCAGAAGGGGGCGGCTGGCGGCTGCAGTAGTTGTTTTTATTTGAATATCATATTGCATGCGGATGAATGAGCCAGCATCAAACGTTCCAACTAAAGGTAAGCAAATTTTGTTGTAGCGTTTAATGAAACGTGATTTCATTCGTGTGTGTAGGGTACTTCCCTTTGGTTCTTTCTATATCTCTGTGCAGGTGAAAAGTGCTGAATTTTACACTTTCAGTTTCTACGCTACAATAATAATAATAATACTGAAAACGTGGGGCGCGCGCGAGTTTGTAACTGTAACAGTAGTGTGGCGTTATTTCGCTGACAAATTAATGTGTTTTCGCGCTACAATAATGCGCTCTCGACATTTGTCAGTAAAACAACGCCATATAACAGTGACTGTTTTATTTGAAAACGGAAGTCACTCTTCCTTCATCTCAGCTGCACCCATGATGCTTCAGCGGCAGTCTCATCTGTTGATCTGTTATATATATATTGCTGCTTCTCACCCAAATACCAAGTATTTTATTACACATTATACTATTTTATTTGTTTTAAGTCACCATTATTTATGAATTGAGTATTTGAAATATTCCCCTCGTGCTATCTAGATCAGTGGTTCCAACCATGTTCCTGGGCCCCCCCCCCCATTCAGATCATCAGCTCATTAGAAGAGACTCCAAGACAGGGGTGTCAAACTCAGTTCCTGGAGGGCCACAGCCCTGCAGTGTTTAGTTCCAACCCTGATCCAACAACACACATACCATTTAGCTTTCAAATAAGCCTGAAGGACTTGATTAGCTGGATCAGGTGTGTTTATTTGCATCTTAATGCTGCAGGGATCTGGCTCTCCAGGAACTGAGTTCGACACCCCTGCTCCAAGACCTGAAATGGGTGTGTCAGACAAAGGAGAGATGCAAAATGAGCAGTGTTTGTTTTGGGGGGGGGAATGAAGTACTGAACCACTTTTTATATAATTTGCTTTAGAGGAAGTGTTGTGCTTATTAATTTTTTGGTAATAACTTAAAAATGTAAAATTCTTAAATGAATCTTTTCCCCCCTCTTTGCAGATTCCCCAACTATGTGTGACTGAAGCATCTTCATTTTTATTTTTTTTTATGTTGTATATTTTTGTTGAATTATTTTGTAATTTAATTTAACTGATTTTGTTACAGCCTTGATGTTCGGTTGCAAAGCCAATGTCAAATCTAGGTTTTCACATCACTGACCGAGCACAAGAGGTGATGGATGGGCCAGTAGATGGCACCAAGCTCATTCTGAGACTCAAGCTAGATCTCCTGGAAGCTCTGACGGGAGATCCAGACTTTCTGCTTCAGCATTGCCATGCCAGTGGCATACTGTCCAACAATGAGTACAACAACATCAAAGACATGAACATGTGTTCAAGGCAGGTACGGGACATCTTGGATTATGTTATTCACAAAGACAACAAGCATGCTCTGAAATTCCTGAAGTTGCTGAAAACACAAGACATGCAAGAGACATTTCCTAAACTACAGTTCCTTCAAAAGCTGCAAATCAACAAACGCAAGACACCAAAAAACACGGGTATGATCTTACACTCCGCCTTTGTAAACCATACATTATCAACTGTGAACACCTCTAGAATTTTGCCATTATGACTTTTATGCATGAAAATCTCATTATTGCAACTTTCAATGTTTTTATGTTGATTCTCATTACTGTAATGGTCATTTTTAGTCTTACAGTTAAAAATAGTTTTTAAATACATTTTGAAAAGTAAAATTGTGAAACTTATAGCAGTTAATGCAACCATAATGTATAAACGCTGTACTTGAAGAGAAAGATAACAAACTTAGTTACAGTAATGAGAATTACTTGCATTCTTGCATTACAGCTTAATCGTCCAAAAAATCTGAAGAACTGGTATAAGTTCAATTTAAATTCAATATCATAATTGATTAATTTTTACAACACAAAAACTGTTATTTTGCTGTTTTATTATTGTGAAGTTTCTTTGACACTTTCTAGATTGTAAAAAACACTGTATAAAAAAAATTGGGTTACTGCTGATCTTAAAAAGAAATGCCCTTCCACTAATTAGGGCCTAAAAAGAGCTTAAATTGGAGCAGAAAGTCTTAAAATCATAAAGGTTAAATGCATAAAGTCATGGCATTAAATGTTGCATGCAAAAAGTGAATGTCTTTCTAAGTATTTTTGTCGTGTTTTCCAGTAGCAATATCTAAACCTCAAATAAAGCTACATTTACTTAAGATGCAAATTAAACATGTAAAGTCTTGTTTTCTGAGAAATTGAACAAAAATAAGCGATCTTATGTTTAAAACAAGGACAAATATCTTTCAATCGGAGAATGAGGAAATTGTTGTCCCAATTGATATATTTTAAAATGATGTAATGCCAATTATATTTGTTCTTGTTTTAAACATAAACTCACTTCATTTTGATCTGTTTCTCATAAAATAAGACATTATGCTCCAAGAGTAAATTTCTCTTGATTTAAGAATCTTTAGACTTTTGCACTGGGAAGTGACAAAAAATACTGATGAACTTTTTTTTCTTTCTTCCCCCATGTGATCAAAAGATCTATTCCTAACTTGATCATAAAAAAGTCTTGAAAGTCTTGCCTTCCTAAAACCTGCAGAAACCCTAAAATAAAGGTCACTTTAAAATAATCATAATTTAAAAAAAGTTATAGTACTATAGTACATTATTATATTTTTTTTTATATGTATACATAATTTATTTCACTCAATTGCCATCAAACTTTGTAATACATGCAGTAATCTATTTGTAATTTAAAAATGTTGGTTTATCAGAGACGACAGCAAAAAGACGGCAGGAGATGTTGGAAAACAATGTATGGCAGGAGCAGCATCATATCATCAGTGAGTCACAAACACACCTCTGCCTTTTGCGTCTTCTGTAGCAGCTTCATGACCGCATTGACCACTTTTTCTCAGGCACTAGGATGGTGAGCGAGAGGGAGATGATGATGGTGGCTGGCTGCATCGGGAACAGCTGGAGGGAGGTGGGCATTCTGGCACTGGATATGAACACCACCACTCTTCAGCAGATAGAGGAGGACAACAGCCAACACAAAATGCGGGTTTTCACCATGCTGCGAAAATGGAGCATACGTGAGAGGGAACAAGCCACCGCAGCTCGTCTCCATTCCCTACTAACCCAAGAGGACAGCGGCATAGACACTCTGAAAATCAACTTCCTGTTGGACAACAACTGAGGCTGCTAGGAGGACTTAAGAGTGATGCAGGCATGGTGTCACAACCTTCTCTACAGGGTTTTATCTAGGGCTTTTACATTTGTAAAACAAGTTCTGTGGTAAACATAAATTGCCAATACTTGACACTTAAGCAGTTATAATATTTTTTTTAAAATGTATGTTCCACTTCTGTATGAATTTCTTTTGCTGAACATAAAAAAGGTATTTTGAAGAAAGTTGGTAAAACTATGGAAGTCAATGGCTACCGTCAACTGCTTGGTTACCTACATACTTCAAAATATCTTCTTTTGTGTCCTACAGTTGAAAGAAATTCATATAGCAAAGGTTTGGAACAACTTGTGGGTGAGTAAACGATGACAGAATTTTCATTTTTGGTTGATCTATCCCTTAAAAAAAACATTATAATAACCCATATGAAAATCTCATGGTGAATTAATCTTTTGGATTTTGAAGTTATAGCTGCAGCCCTTTGTTTATAAGTAGCACTTTGCATTCACAGACATGCAAACATACCACTAGAGTGAGCTATAACTGCTAATCAGTGTACTGTTTTGTCTATTTTATTTTATTTTTTTGTCTGTAAAGGCTATGTATAAAGTCAGCTACAAGCTTAAATAATAGGGGAACGTAATGCAACAAGCTATAATGTGCGTATTTCAAAAAAATGTCTTAAACCTTATGTGCAAAACCTTTCATATATAAAAATCTATATTTTTACATAAGTGTAGTGCTTTTTTTTTTTTTTTTTTCCAAAAAAGGTGCAGGACTGAATAAACTATTAGACTGTTTTGTTTTATTGCAATGTTTTATTTTTTCATGGCATTATTACTTAAAAAAGCTGCAGTCCGTAAGTTTTGCCTCTCTGTTGCACTGTAAAAAGGTTGCTGTAAATTTTACAGTAACTTACTGGCAGCTGGATGCCAGTAACTTACTGTAAAATAGTTTACAGTATCATTACTGTAATTCCATACAGTAATAATAATGCATACTGTATTACTATTTACAGTAGGAGTACTGTATTTTTCAATTACAGTACAAGTACTGTATTTTAATATGCAATAATAATACTGTATATTGTATTATTATTTACAGTACAAGTACTGTATTTTTATTTACAGTACTAGAATTGATTTCATATTACTCACTTTTTTTGTAGATTTGGGTCTAGCTTCATTTGCTTTATTATTACAAAATTAATACAATTTTAATCTACATGTCACTGGTAAGGTTGCAATAAAGTTGATGAAACTGATCTAATCGCAGAAGTCAAAGTTTTATTTAATATAGAACTCAAAATACTCAGAAAACAAAGCAACAAAACCAAACACAGAGTATAAAAAGACAAACCAATTAATTAAATTAACAACAGGTGTAACTGATGTTTAACGAATGAAAAACCACTAGCTGTAAACTATACGTTTTTTACTCCCCCAAAAATGCATAAGTTCTCATGAACATTTGTCATTAAAATGTGCTGTTTCATTGTTTAACTATTTCATTATTTAACATTTACTTTAAAAAGCACATTATACAAATGTGTTTGAATTCATCCTGTGTATTTGTAACATGGCTAAAAATTTCTGAAAAACATTCTGAAAAGCAGAACAAATCAAACAGTAAAAACATGTTTTAGTCGTGTTTTCTTTCAATAATTTGGCCAATCGAATTCAACAAGCTCTCTGATGAAAGATGTCACAAGGGGATTCAGGCTGGCGATTTTTCTCTGCAACCTTTTTCCAGATGCCCGGCTGATCTGTGATTTTGATTTTGTGATTTAGGCATTTGGTGCCATCAGGTTTTATTCTCAGAATGAACCTGCAAGCACAAGAAAAAACACATTTATCAAACCACTGATTTCCCAACAGTCATAACATGGTGCTGTATGCAGTTTTATGTTAATAAAAGCAATATGTACTATATAAATAAATAATTAATTATACATTGTAGACAGATTATGAACAGATTAGACAGATTATCATGAACCTTTGTGAGGTTGCAATTAAAATGAGGGACACTTTTTTAGTGCTTATAAAGAGACAGCTCTTTGCGTGCTTTCTGCCATGCCAAATCAAACATAGTAGTCTATTTTTGCTTTTCTGTTTAAATTAACAGTGGTTTGGGAATTTAGATAATTTATTGGGAATGTTTATGCTGGGATGTGATGTCTCTAGGCTCTGGTTCTCAAAATTTTAGAGTAGTACCCCCTGAGGCTTTTAACATCGATCTGCGTAACCCCTCTCTGCAGTTACACCTTTTTCAGTAAGGGACAATATTTGCTCCTAATATTTGCTTTTTTTACATTTACAAATACTTTTATAAAATAAATAATGCTTTAAATAAAAAATATAAAAAATTAAATAAAGAAATATGAAATGATGGTAAAAACAAAGTGATGCTTTAAATATTAAATTAAAACCCCCAGTACGTCGCAACAAGTCACTATCTTTATTTGTGAGGCATTCATTCATTCAGTAAGGAAGCAAATGGCTGTAATTATCAATGAATCATTGAATTATTGGCTCTCTTAATTTATTCAAAGCCGCAGATTCATTCACAAACACTGCTGTGTGGTGCTGTTCTGCAGTAGCTTTCGTTGGAGCTATTTTTTGTATCGAAAAATACTGACTATTACTGTGTTTAAAATGAACATCACTTAATATCAATACCTTTCGTTTGTTGAACTGTTGTATAAATCAATGTCACATTAGCAATCGAGTGGATATTCGTGTTAAACACAGGAACTCACACAGGGAATGTTTTTGTATTGAAGAGATTTTGAATCTTAAATCGTCAGTAGGGTTGCCACCTTCAATACAGAAAAATAAGGGTAAATCACAACTTAAAACATGTTTTCATAAAAATATTAATTGCTAATGAACTTTAGTAATTGTATAAGGTGGCGTGAACACAGATTTTGGATAAAATATTTGTCACTGTTTGCAGACAGTAACACCATCCAAACAGTGAAACCACATAATAAATAACTGATCTACAAACATTTCTAAATTCATGTAAAACACACAATTATTGTTATTTTCTTTTTATTATTGGTAAGTTAATCTATTTTATATAGTCTATTCTTAATTGTACTGTAGCCTATTGAAGAATGCAATCGTTTAAATAAGTTAAGTTGTTTATTTGCTTCACATAGGCACTGTATTTTAATCTCTTATTAAAATAATGCTTATGTGTCTGACTGTACACCTTAACCGTAATAAACAAATTGGGACGCAAAATGGGACGCGCTATTTTGTTCTCAAATGCGGGACGATTCCGTATTTCAAAGGACGGATGGCAACTAGGGGTGTCCATGGTTAACCGGTTAACCGATTAACCGTAAAAAATTGTGTAACCGAGTGAAACATTTTGCTCGGTTAAGTGACGTCAATGGCGTGCATTGAATTTAGTTGTAATACATTTTTGCACCACCAGAGACCGCCAGAGCGCTCCCAGACATTTGTAATGTCCACAAGAAGAAGTCATTTTTCTAATATGAAGCGGGCTAATACGAGTGACGGGGCAAAATGCAAGTATTGCAATACAGTGCTTAGATATACTTCAAGTACAACCTCGTTGTTGTAATCTCAACAGCCAACACCCGGGCATCATTAGGCCGGTCAGGACACACTGGATGCGTGGCGAAAGCATCTCAGCTGCGTGGCGTGTCTGTTTTTAATTCGGTTCCCATGTTAACAGGTTAGAGCTTGCCGACTGCCTGCGTGAGACGCGCGGCTCAGGCGCGGCTCGACGCGTGCAGGCTAGAAATAGAACCGACGCCTTGTTGGAAGCGTTTCCAGGCAAAGTATAATAGGAAAATATGTTTATATGTCATTTTGTACAAAAATACATATTAATTCATGACTTTTTTTATATTTGAAAGTCTATAGGTTGACATAAATTCAGATATAAATGTAATTTAAATAAATAAATAAATAATTATCGATTTTCAAATATTGTACGTGTCAAACATAGTCATAGCCTTAGCGAGGCGGCCGCGGAGTCTGCTTGTTACCTTTTGCCTTATACATTTTAGGCTTATTCTCAAATTCAGATTGTGTTAATGGGCGGCATTATTAGGCAGTTTTAATAGGACAATTTGACCGGAGAGATTAAATTTTGTCGGACATTCCTTTTTTTTTTTTCGGCCAATGTCCGGAAATTACTATGGTTATGGTTACTATGGCACACTATGGTTAACCGAGTATTAACCGCAAAGGGCCTCGGTTAACGGTTAATGAAAAACTTGAGAACGTGGAGCCCTAATGGCAACCCTATAAGTCAGTCAAGTCAAAATTTATATATGAAAAGCTCTTTTCCAAAACGTGATAAATGCCATAAAATTTTTTTGTAATTTTGCAATGTTTTGTAATTTTGCTGTGTACTGACCCTATTTGCTGCTCCATCAACGTTTCTTGCCAAATCGCTATATTTCCATGTTTAAAATGTACTGCAAGATGCAGGTTCTTTCCAAACCGCGATAAGCGCTGAACCTATTTTTAGCCTAAACGCGATATTATCCTCAGGACTAATCAGAATTATCTTTTTCTCTTCACGCTCTCACCCTTGAATCACTCGCACATATCGCGCCAGACGCTCAGTTCGCCTCATTCGCGCGTCCGTACCGTGCTAAACGCCTCGCGCCACAGGACCTCCAGATGCACGTAAACGGCGTCTTTGCATTGACTTAAAGGGATAGTTCACCCAAAAATGTAAATTATGTAATTAATAACTCACCGTCATTTTGTTCCAAACCCGTGAGACCTCAGTTTATCTTCGGAACACAGTTTAAGATATTTTAGATTAAGGCAGAGAGCTCTCAGTGCCTCCATTGAAGCAGAAAGGTAAGAAAAACATCTTCAAAGTAGTCCGTGTGACATCAGAGGGTCAGTTAGAATTTTTTGAAGCATCAAAAATACTTTTTTGGTCCAAAAATAGCAAAAACTACGACTTTATTCAGCATTGTCTTCTCTTCAGTGTCTGTTGTGAGAGAGTTCAAAACACTGCAGTTTAGTGAAAAAAAAAAGAGCATTAGACAGCTGCAGCTCATTCAAAACCTGCAAGGATTCTGAGTAGAACCAGAAAATCTGAGCATATCACACCAGTCCTCAGGTCCTTAAACTGGCTTCCAGTTACATTTAGGATTGATTTTTAAGTACTTTTACTCGTATATAAGTCACTAAATGACCTAGGACCGAAATATATTGCAGATATGTTCACTGAATATAAACCTAACAGAGCACTCAGATCATTAGGATCAAGTAAGTCAGAAATACCAAGGGTTCACACAAAACAACTGGCGTCTGCCTTTAGTTACTATGCTGCCCGCAGTTGGAATCAGCTTCCAGAAGAGATCAGATGTGCTAAAACACTAGTCACATTTAAATCTAGACTCAAAACTCATCTGTTTAGCTGTGCATTTATTGAATGAGCACTGTGCAAAGTCCGAACTGATTGCACTACATTTTCACAGTTTTTTTATTCTATTTTATGTAAAATAATTTTCTAACTGTTTTAAATTAATTTTAAAACATCTTCAGTTCTCTCTTCACAGCAGTTCAGTCAGTGTACTGTTTGAGTAAATGAACTACTCCGGGATATTGGTTTGTTTGAACTCAGAGGGAGTGTCAGACACATTAAAAAAAGTGAACAGCTTAAGTCATTTGTGGATTAATGCGTATTGGAACCATTTAAAAGATTCAGTTCGATCTGGAATGATTCGTTTGCGACCTGGATATCACAAACTGCTTTGTTTTAAACTCTCTCTCACAACAGACATGGAAGAGAAGACAATGCTGAATAAAGTCATAGTTTTTGCTATTTTTGGACCAAAATGTATATTCGATGCTTCAGAATATTCTAACTGACCCTCAGATGTCACATGGACTACTTTGATGATGTTTTTCTTACCTTTCTGGACATGGACAGTATACCGTACACACAGCTTCAATGGAGGGACTGAGAGCGCTCAGACTAAATCTAAAATATCTTAAGCTGTGTTCTGAAGATAAACAGAGGTCTCACGGGTTTGGAACGACATGAGGGTAAGTTATTAATTACATAATTTAGATTTTTGGGTGAACTATCCCTTTAACATGAAAATCACTTGCGCCAGACGCTCTTTTCGCATTTGGTGTGAACGCCACTCACTCACATACACAATGTCATGTCATGATGTGTATGTAAAGTTGAAAATGGATATTTTACTTGTTTAAAATGTGCTAGAAAAAGACATACAGTATTGTTCAAAATAATAGCAGTACAATGTGACTAACCAGAATAATCAAGGTTTTTCATATATTTTTTTATTGCTACGTGGCAAACAAGTTACCAGTAGGTTCAGTAGATTCTCAGAAAACAAATGAGACCCAGCATTCATGATATGCACGCTCTTAAGGCTGTGCAATTGGGCAATTAGTTGAATTAGTTGAAAGGGGTGTGTTCAAAAAAATAGCAGTGTGGCATTCTATCACTGAGGTCATCAATTTTGTGAAGAAACAGGTGTGAATCAGGTGGCCCCTATTTAAGGATGAAGCCAACACTTGTTGAACATGCATTTGAAAGCTGAGGAAAATGGGTCGTTCAAGACATTGTTCAGAAGAACAGCGTACTTTGATTAAAAAGTTGATTAGAGAGGGGAAAACCTATAAAGAGGTGCAAAAAATGATAAGCTGTTCAGCTAAAATGATCTCCAATGCCTTAAAATGGAGAGCAAAACCAGAGAGACGTGGAAGAAAACGGAAGACAACCATCAAAATGGATAAAAGAATAACCAGAATGGCAAAGGCTCAGCCAATGATCACCTCCAGGATGATCAAAGACAGTCTGGAGTTACCTGTAAGTACTGTGACAGTTAGAAGACGTCTGTGTGAAGCTAATCTATTTTCAAGAATCCCCCGCAAAGTCCCTCTGTTAAAAAAAAGGCATGTGCAGAAGAGGTTACAATTTGCCAAAGAACACATCAACTGGCCTAAAGAGAAATGGAGGAACATTTTGTGGACTGATGAGAGTAAAATTGTTATTTTTGGGTCCAAGGGCCACAGGCAGTTTGTGAGACGACCCCCAAACTCTGAATTCAAGCCACAGTACACAGTGAAGACAGTGAAGCATGGAGGTGCAAGCATCATGATATGGGCATGTTTCTCCTACTATGGTGTTGGGCCTATTTATCGCATACCAGGGATCATGGATCAGTTTGCATATGTTAAAATACTTGAAGAGGTCATGTTGCCCTATGCTGAAGAGGACATGCCCTTGAAATGGTTGTTTCAACAAGACAATGACCCAAAACACACTAGTAAACGGGCAAAGTCTTGGTTCCAAACCAACAAAATTAATGTTATGGAGTGGCCAGCCCAATCTCCAGACCTTAATCCAATTGAGAACTTGTGGGGTGATATCAAAAATGCTGTTTCTGAAGCAAAACCAAGAAATGTGAATGAATTGTGGAATGTTGTTAAAGAATCATGGAGTGGAATAACAGCTGAGAGGTGCCACAAGTTGGTTGACTCCATGCCACACAGATGTCAAGCAGTTTTAAAAAACTGTGGTCATACAACTAAATATTAGTTTAGTGATTCACAGGATTGCTAAATCCCAGAAAAAAAAATGTTTGTACAAAATAGTTTTGAGTTTGTACAGTCAAAGGTAGACACTGCTATTTTTTTGAACACACCCCTTTCAACTAATTGCCCAATTGCACAGCCTTAAGAGCGTGCATATCATGAATGCTGGGTCTTGTTTGTTTTCTGACAATCTACTGAACCTACTGGTAACTTGTTTGCCACGTAGCAATAAAAAATATACTAAAAACCTTGATTATTCTGGTTAGTCACATTGTACTGCTATTATTTTGAACAATACTGTATGACTACTACACTCAAGTCTTTTGCAGTGTCTCACACGCGTCAAATTAAAATTATTGTTTTAATTTTAATTTAAATGTTTTTTGAGCAGAAAGTCAACATATCGTCCCCTTGGAATTATAAGGTTCTATCTGCGTTCTGAGCAGTTTTGAGATATTGAGCTTTACATTTTTTGCATTCCATGTAGAAATCACCTTTTTATTTTCTAAATAAAACATTCCAAAATGTACATAACTTTAAAAAAAACTACATCATATAATGTAAAGAAGTGGCCACAGAATAAAAATATGTAAATAACTAAATTTAGACAAAAATGTCAGATAGAACCTTATAATTCCAAGGGTACGATATTACAAAGATTTCTGAAGAATCAAGTGACACTGAAGAATGGAGTAATGAAAAAAGGAATACATAACATTTTAAAATATATTTCAATACAAAACAGTTTTTTTAAATTGCAATCATATTTAAAAATATGACTGTGTTTTTGATCAAATAAATGCAGCCTAAAATTTTTAGGATAAGAGCTTGTGATGTACAGCCTGGTTGGATTGGCTGCTGCCTAAAATAATTAAACATAATTTACCACTTTATTTACAAAATATTAATCTTCAACACATGTTCACAAGAGCACCGCGATGCATGCCTGTTGTGTTGACACAAGAGCAGACGTTCAGTCAGCTCTCGGGTATCTGTCTGCTGGTAGATGTTGACCAACTTTAATCTCATCCATAGTATCAATTAAAAAAGCTTTTTAATAGACTTACCAAGTGCAATCAGTCTTGGGGTACTGGGCAGAGAGAGGCTTCTCTCTGCATCTGCTGGAGTTGCAGTGACCTAAAAGTAGAGCAATTAACAAAAGGTTGGGAGAAATTAATTACATATATAGAGAACATACTTGCATCTTGTTTTAAAATACTTCTCAATGTGCTTTATAAGCATATGTCACTTTGTGATATCTTTGTCTGCCTATCTTGCAAAATAGAAGTTTGATCATAAATGATGATGAAAATTAAAGTGTACCTCAAATGCATGACATATGAATACAAAAACAGTAATAGTCTTTTAGAAATGTCTTAAGAAACTATAATCCTGCGATCTCTTACATCCTCCAGTAAATGTGGGTCATCTGATCTGTGTGTCTTTGCATCAATGTACTGTGCTTTGACTGACTCAAGGGCTCAAAAGTGCTTTGAGGGTCTCATTTACTGGAACATCCTGCAAAAAGCAGTCCTTTCCTTTGGAATTTTTACCTAGATACACCTGTTCAGGTGCCACATAATTAAAATTCCTCTTGAAATATGTCTTCTGTCAAAAATGTGTCTTTAAAATGGTAAATGGACTGCATTTATATAGCGCTTTCAACAGACCACATGGCCATCCAAAGCGCTTTACAAGTTGAATCACATTCACCCATCCACTCCCTCATTCATACACCAGCGGTGGTGTCTGCCATTCAAGGCGCCATCCAGCTCGTCGGATGCTCGTCTTTATCACTGCAATTATCCTCAACCTCAGAATGCACAACAATGTCATCATGGATGTCACTGTCATGTCTACAGTTTGATGCATCAGCATCTATTATTACAGGGTTCTCCAAAGATTCTCTGTGTTTTCTGCTTATGTGAGATGTGAAAGATGATTTTACATGAAAATGTTTTTCACAGTTGGGAAAGGGGCAGGTAACGTTTTCCCCATCTCTTATATGCCAATTTAAATGGTCGCAGAAGCTAGGAAAATTTGGGGATGTACAGTATGCTCGCATCCCACAACCTGACAAATCAAAGCATCCGTTTGAGCAGGTCTGCTGTTATTTGGTTGTGTGTGCTTACGAAGCATGTGTGACTTTAGTGCAGACAGAATCTGAAAACTACAAGGACAAGTCGGCAAACCACCATTGAACCTAAAATTAGACAGGTTCCTATGCATTATGATATACGGTGGTAAAATCTGTAATGCGTTCGCACAGATAACTTGCAGTGTTCGCACACAAAACTGCGCAACCATCTTGACTGCTGCTTTTTTAAACAGTATGTTAAAGATAGAAATGACAGTTTTCAGATTATGTTAACGTTTTAATATAAGAGTCAACGTTAGTATAATAATCACCAGCTTTTCCTCATTGAATTGTTGTTAGCTTACCAGTTTCTTCAGATGACGGTAACCGCCAGAAAAGAACTCCAAGCAACTCCAAACCTCCGACGTTCCGCGGTTCTAACAGCAAAAAACTAAATGAAAACGAAATATTCACTTCAAAATACTGTTATACAACCTCCGTCTTTAGTGTTGCCTCACGTTTTCTTTTTGTACTTCAAGATAGTTTGCTGTTGACGTAAAGTTTCCACAGAGTCCTCCTGCTTAGCTAATTTACATTAAAGAGGCAGAGGAGCATTAAAAAAAAAGCTTATTTTGTTTCTGTGTCACTAAATATCAGTCGATGTAAACTTTATTCACCCCGTTTAAGTTGTCATAATGATGACGGCAGTAACAATTGTAACATTACCTCAGGCCTTGACAAACAGGCAGAAAAAAAGTCTTGACTAACGTTACAGGAATATTGTCCTCACAACTCACTCAATTTGCAACACTGGTTCGTGTTAGGTTGCTGTTAATAAGTGACTGCATTTGAAAATATCTCAGTTTTAAATAAAATAATTACAGAAACAATACTAACCTTTTTGTTGAGTGTTTCCTCAGTTGTCCCAACCAACCGAAAAAAAAACCGTTGAAAAGAAGTCTCCGTTGTCATTGGTCAGTTTTTTCGCGGGCATTGTCGCTACTGTAAATCGATTTACAGTAGAGAATAATTACAGTACTAAACTTATATTTTCCCATAATCCTTTGCTATTTACAGTATTATACTGTTGGCACATTTAACAGTATTATACTGTACATATTACAGTAAAATACTGTTCAAATTACAAAAATCCGTTACAGTGTGCCATCAGTTATCTTCCTTGCTTGGCTCCAGCACGGATGAATCTAATGTTTTGAGGAGTACTGTATGTGTGGATATTTACTGTACTTTGCAATCACAGACTCTATCCTACATCTGGGAATGTATGACCCAAATAAGAATTTTCACTGCATATTGTCATCTGAACAAGTAACAAGTCTGCCAAGTTTGTTCTGACCAACTGAGGGAAAAAAAGCATTACCACTGGTAATTAAAACTAAAGATCGGTTAGTTCATATCGCGTCAAACCCTGTAAATTATTGTTATACTTTAAATTTCAAAATATTAATCTTAACAACATCAGTATTGTGTGACTGTGTATATATTGTGTATTAGCCTGTATATTTAGATTTCTGTACAATCTAATCTAATTGTTACATTATTCGAATTTCATATTAAGAAATTATTTTAACCCAAAAAAGCAAATGATTTTTGCTTCGAACTGGTTGTCTTTAAAATTTGGTCTAAACCCAGGCTATCATTCATTCATTCATCTGTAATCTGAAGCACATTTCAAACTGGAATATAATTTAATTTAATTCACATTTGTTTCATATAAACAACTAGTTTCTTGTGCATTCTGCACACCTTCACATCTGTAATTTGCTGTTTTATACAGTAAAAGCCTCGACTGCCACACATACTCGAGCTTAATCCCAATCACCTCCATCAAAATTATAAATGTAATTATTCTGCCCGCTGTGAGAAAAGGCTATAAATTATCTACCACCTGCAGGATCCTCACTTGTGATAGCCTAGCCGGGCAACTTCTTTATAATAAGTTTACAGACGTGACGTAATGACACGGTAGCACGTTCGAATTTCCCGCGAAAACCTACTGGGACCACTCAAATGAGAAAACATTATTGCAAGCTAATTGTTGTGAATCAGACTAAACTAGGTCGATAGTTTTAAACACTGGCTAATTATGTACTTGCGCAAATATTGGCTTTAGATCATTTTTAACCAAAAAAAAGTTACGGACTGCAGCTTTAATTGTTTTTCTCTTAAGCTGATTTTAAAGTAAGATCAAGTTCCATTCCTACTTTTTAGATTGCATTTCAGTTTGTGTTTTTTTTTTTAAATATAAGTTTGAGGTGAGTGTGAACGGTACGGTAGCATTCCATTCTACAGAAGTATACTTTTCCTCTTTTTAAGTAAATTAATGTGGAAGCTTTTATCAAAGTCTTAAAATTTGAACCGATTCCATGAACAGATAAGGAATAGTCGTGTTTATGACGGAAGTTTAAAAAGTTGTATGTTCCAATAGAGACCGCTATGTGGCAACATAACGCGACCTTCGCTCTCTCGGCAAGTATCACGTTGTTTCACCCTGATGCATTTTCACCCTGGTGTTTCACCTTTCTTTTACTGTCTATGGTTTCACCCTTGTTCACCCTTGTTTTGCATGCCAAGCAGGTGATAGGATTGGAGGCGGAGCTTTGTACAATTCCATTGCACAGACCTGTGCCTAGTCGGTGTCTAGGGTCTAGTCTTGCCAGATTTCATGGAATCTTTTGGGATTATTGCAACCTGACGTGTTCCCACTCTTAACATTAATTGGACTATTTCATGTTACTCTGTTTTTGTACTTTTTTGTAACTTTTCTATATTTTTTAATTATTTCTGTTTTGTAAAAGAAATTGATCATGCTTCTGTGATGGGTTATTTTTAAAAACAAAAAAATCTATATAAATAAAGAAATTAATCACTATACTGTCATTTGGATTTTAATGAAATTGTATTGCTTTATAACTTGTTTTATTGTAGGATATAGATACTTGTTAGATATGCTGTGTCATGTTTATTGATTTATAGCCTAAGGATATAAAAATCTGGCTCCCGGAGAGCATAGTTTTTTTAAGCTGAATCTCCTCTCTTCATCAGAATCTCTGTGACATGAGGGTGAATTTCTTTTGTTCATACCAAACATGGCGAAACCAGATGAAATTGGGAAATACAAGATTACATTATCATGAGCCTGCTAAATAATTTTTAAATGTAATTTCCAATGCCTTTTTCTTTTCATGTGACTCTTTCATTGATTCCAGCAAAATGCCTTAACATAAATTTACATGCAGATATTCACCAGTCACCTTTTGTTTCCCATAGGAAAGTTCCTATAAGATAACAGCTCCACATTGGTCCAGACTCTTTTTTTGAACCCTGTGACATTCCATTCCTCTCTTCTGAGTGAGTGTGTGTGGGATCATGGAGCAACCTAACAAACATACTGTACGTGGAAGGATATGTGTTTCTTTCATCAGCAAACTCTAACAGTCTAATGTGAACTTAGAACACTGCAGAGTCTGGAAGATGTTGAATGTTGTACCCCTGTTTTGCAGCATTCATGGCCTAAATGAACGTGTGTGTCATCGTATGTAAAGTTGTTGTATTGATTATTCTTATTGGTTGGTTGTGTGTGAGTCACAGTTTAAGCACACTTATCAACTAAGATACAGGACCCTGCAAATAAAACCATCCAATGGTTTTGCAGAAGGTAAGAAACCTGGAGATATTCTCAACATTTTTAAGAAATTAAAATGCTGGAATTATCTTAATCAGATATGTACTTGATAGTTGCATGCATCTGATAGCCCCGTATCACGACACCTGGGTCTTCAGAAAGCTTTTTTTTTTTTTTTTAGTTAAAAATAGATTTTTCTTTGGCACACCCATATAACTCTAATCCAATTATAGGATGTCACTTGAATGACGAATCAGGCGTGTGCTTCCACGTATATGAAAGGCTGGATCTTGCAATGAACCACTGAGGGTCTCAAGGCATCTTTAACACATCAGAAACAGCAGAGTCTCAGTGATAATCAGAAAGGATATTAAACCGCACGATGAGTTCATCTGAAGGTGAGAGGTTTGATTGTCTTGGATGCACGCGTGAAGTTTCTCTTAAATGCACTGATTTAATAGTTCTGCTAAATCGCGCATTTCTGTCTGATGATGTAATACTAACGGTACGAGACCTGTGCGCGTGCAAACGTTTCACCATATTTAAAAGCGGGCATAAATTACAGGTTTGGATTGCATTTTTCGAGTGGTCGGTGAAAGATGCATTGTATAAAAACTATTGCATAAGTTGCAGGAATTGAAAAGTGACGCCTCTCCGCTCTTTCATCGACCACAGTTGGATAGCTAGCCTACTAAATAAAGAACCTAAACAGAAAAAATATGTTGTTCTATGTCTTGTTCTAAACAAAAGCCAAAAGTTGCACATTACAGCTAAATTTTCCAGAATTTTCTGACAGCCATTTTGCTCTTTGGGATCATATTTCCAGAGCCTTGAGAAAAAAAAAGTAATCGGGCGTTGATGACGTTTTCTTCATAAAATATCTTGATGGTTGTCATGGAATTTATAACGCTTATTGTAAATCCGAATCTTGAGTTCTGATTGGTTGTGGATTCTGTATTACGCTCCAGTTAGAGTTCATCAAAAGTGCGACGAATGCGTTTTTATGGTCTATTGATTTGTAAATGTAAAGGCATATAAATTATATATCTATATTATAATGCAATGTAGCTCAATTACAATGAAATGTATATAAATCATCCACGTCTTTTAGATTAAATGAACATTTTAATGTAATTTAATTAATCATGTGTGCTATCTTTGTTTTACTGTTAATCAGTGTTGTAATCAGTAGGCTGGTCTAATCTGGTCTACATGAACCAGCTACAATGTTTCATAAACCACATAAAGGGAAATGGCATTGCTATTATGATATATATACACACACAAACACTTGTTGCATTTTTGCATAAACTTAAAATTGATTATTTATTGAACATTGGTTGGTTTCTTTAATCACATTTCTTTTGCTTATTTAGTAATAGATGATCTTTTATGTATTTCACAGAATATATTAATGGGCACGTCCACCTGGAAGAATCAGACATGTACGAGTCAGATGGCAAGCTGTTCCTCACGGAGGCTTTCAATGTGATTCTGGAGGAGATACTTCACAAAGGAACTGACTTGAAGGAGAAGGTCAAGTCTTTTAAGAACTGATCATCTCATTTAACAGCTGATCTTATCATATATCTTATGAGATCAGCTGCATGTCTTTGCAATCACAGGTGTGTGAGTGGAAAGAACCAGATCAGCTGAGAGCCCTTCTGGACCTCGATCTCCGAGAACATGGAGAATCTCACGAGCAGTTACTGCAGAGGGTCCAAGATGTGGCGAGATACAGCGTTAAAACCTGTATGTCGCATGTGTTGGGATCACATCCAACTAATTATTTATATTGGTGGTTGACCTGTATGGGTTTTTCAGTGTTTTATTCTGAAATTTGTTCCTCTTAAATCTTCAATATGTGGTTACATCCTGGTCCAGAGCCTTCTTTCGTTTACAGGTCATCCTCGGTTCTTCAATCAACTGTTTGCTGGCGTGGACTACCATGCATTGACAGGACGGCTCCTCACCGAAACCCTCAACACCAGCCAGTACGTGTGGATACACTATTATGTATACATTTTCAGGTGTTCATGTTAATGTGTTACAGCGGATGTGCCATCCTAGATCCTCAGATGAGGGTTGTAAAATGGTCTGTATGGCGTTTTGTTAACTGAAGGATTCATAAGTGTTACATTTGGAGTGAACTGTTACACTGTTTCTGAAGTGCCCCATTAAACCCTGTTTTCATAGTAATGAGTAACTTATCAGAGCACTTGAAGTTATCAGATGACTCTGTTTGATAACCGCATGGAGCCACACTGTTTTCATCTAAAAACTGTTTTGATTAGAGATTGATTAAATTAGGATCTGAAGTTTTTTAGACAGTGCAAACAGCATTGTTATCATTAACTAAAACGGAGATTGTTCTTTAATATTATTTGAAAATTTACATGCGCTATGAATTTGAAATGAATAAAATGTATAAAACAACCAAAACGAACAACAAAATTGTTAAAAATAAAAACAGAAAATATAAAGATAAAAACTCATTCAAAATCTTAAAGGAATAGATCACACACAAAAAAATGACATTTTTTAAGTCAAAGATGTAGATGTAGATTAATTTGTTTCTTCGTGGAAAAATATTTGGAGAAATTTCGCATTTAGCATTACATCACTTACTCACGAATGGATACTCTGCAGTGAATGGGTGCCGTCATAATGAGAGTCCAAACAGCTGATAAAAACATCACAAGTAATCCACACTGCTCCAGTCCATCAGTTAACATCTTGTGAAGTGAAAAGTTGCGCGTTTTTAAGAAACGAATCCATCAAGATATTTTAACTTCAACCCATCGCTTCTGACCAAAATAGAGGCCATCACTCTTCTTCCAGTGAAAAAGTCAATGTCCTGTTGACCTCTCACATCAAAATCCACCAACATATGTCAGTTTTAGACTGTCACCTGTGCTTGATCTGTGCAGAGACAACTCTTTCATTGGAGAAAGCAATATTATGGATAGACTGTTTTTGTCAGAAGCAGCTAGAAATGTCATTACGATGGATTGTTTTCTTACAAACAAGCAGTTTTTCACTTTGCAGTATGTTAATTGATGCACTGGAGTAGTGTAGATTACTTGTGGATTATTGTGATGTTTTTATCATTTGTTTGCATTCTGACGGCACCCATTCACTGCAGATGATCCCATTGGTGAACAAGAGATGAAATGCATGTGATGTGATTTACATTTTTCCAAACTATTATAATAAGATATCGATAATACTAAAATAACACTGATGCAAATACATGCATGTCATGCTCAAAATACTCAGTGTGAAGTTGTTACAGATACACCTATGAAGTGGCTCCGGTGTTTGTCCTGATGGAGGAGGAAGTGCTCCGTAAGCTTCGCTCTCTAGTTGGCTGGTCAGAAGGAGATGGGATATTTTGTCCCGGGGGTTCAGTGTCCAACATGTACGCCATGAACATCGCACGGTACTGGGCCTTCCCTCAAGTGAAGACACAAGGCTTGTGGGCCACACCACGCATGGCTATATTTACATCACAACAGGTAAAAAGTCAGAAGTTACTTTTTCTAATCTTAGATTTAAATAGGTATACAATGGAGTATCATCTAAATTGTACCATCAAATTGTATGTTTTTTATTTCTTTTAGAGTCATTACTCCATGAAAAAAGCTGCTGCTTTTCTTGGGATTGGAACAGATAATGTTTTTATTGTACAAGCGGATGAGAGGTACCTTATGTCTTACACATTTTGGAAAACAATATACAGGTTCACTTTAAATTTGTTTAAAATGTTTCTTTGTTCCTCTACAGCGGCAGCATGATACCAGAGGACCTGGAGGCAAAAATAGTGCAAGCAAAATCAAAAGTAAATATTTAAATTATGTCATTAAGGTGATTTTTTTAATTTAATGAAATAATATTATAATTTAAAAGGTATTTTTTTCTATTTTAATATATTATAAAATGTAATTTATTAATGTAAAGCAAATCTGAATTTTCAGCATCATTACTCCAATCTTCAGTGTCACATGATCCTTCAGAAATCAAACCGATGTGCTGCTTAATATTTTTGTGGAAACTTGTGAAAATTATTTTAGGATTTTTTAATTAATGGAAAGTAAAATTGTAAAACATGATAAATGTCTATTTTCACTTATGATCAACTCCCACATTTCTGAGTGTTGGTGTTTATAATTTTTATAGTGAACTAATATGGTACATTTAAAGTGGTTTGTGTAAGTGATAATATAAATATAAATTCTGTTATGAATTATCTCATTGCAAATCCATTTGAATTTTTTCCTTGATGTTTAACTAATGTGTCTCCTTCAGGATGCTGTGCCATTTTTCGTTAATGCCACAGCGGGTACCACGGTGCAGGGTGCCTTTGATCCTCTGAACCACATAGCTGACATAAGTGAAAGAAACGGCATGTGGATGCACATTGACGTAAGTGCGGCATGTTTACCTCATGTAACCTCATTGTGCAACATGTCTATATGCATGTTGGCCCCCACTTCAGTGTATGCAGTTGTTTGCAGAATTTCACCCGTTCCTAATTGTTACAATCTGGATCTCTCTCCTTTACAGGCCGCATGGGGAGGAAGCGTACTGTTTTCCAAAAATCACAAACATCTGCTTGCAGGAATAGAAAGGTTTGGACTCTGTGTACTGTGGGCTTAAAGAATGAGCCCTGAATTGAATGTGCTTTGGGAAGAGAAGTAACCCATCTTTGACTATGTTTCTTTTTTTAACACTCTGCAGAGCAAACTCTGTGACCTGGAACCCTCACAAAATGCTTCTAGCAGGATTGCAGTGCTCTGTGATTTTGTTAAGAGACACCACGGTATGAATGCTTATGAAATGTAGCAATTCATCTGTCTTTTCTTCTACTTCTAACCCCTACAGTGTTTTGCTCATTAGTCAAATGAACGACTTGTGTTGACTTGTCCACATGTGCACTTGACTGTTCTTAATTTGATCTTCCTCATCTCAATCTGTAGAATCTGCTAATGCACTGTCACAGTGCTAACGCAACCTACTTATTCCAGCAAGACAAGTTCTATGATACAAGTCTGGACACGGGAGACAAATCGATCCAGTGTGGCCGCAAGGTGGATTGTTTGAAGCTCTGGTTAATGTGGAAAGCAATTGGAACACATGGGCTTTCAGAGCGAGTGGATAAGGCCTTTGCCCTCACAAGGTATTTATTTTTGTGACAATAAAATATTTTTTTAAGGCTCACTGATCCCAAACTTTTGAATGTTACTGTATGTATATGTGTGTGTGTGTGTGTGTGTGTGTTTTAATAATCTCTTATTTATGTTTGCACCAGGTATTTAGTTGAAGAAATGGAGAAAAGGGAGAATTTCAAGTTGGTCTGTAAGGTACAGTGTTGCACTATATACAAACCTGAAGTAGTGTACTTATGTTTACGTAAATATAATGCATGTTTATATACCGTATTTATATATGGTTTGTGTTTTCTAATAGGGGCATTTTGTGAACATTTGCTTCTGGTTCATTCCACCCAGTCTGAAAGGGAAGGAGAACAGTCCGGATTACCAGGAAAGGTTATCAAAGGTCAGCATTGTTTAATGTAGAAGGACAAATAAAATGGCTGAGAATTTAATTATCGAGCACGGAATTATTGTCATGCTCAATGTGTGCCATCAGGTGGCGCCAGTCATCAAAGAGAGAATGATAAAGCGTGGAACAATGATGGTGGGATACCAGCCCATGGATGGACATGTCAACTTCTTCCGTATGGTTGTCGTTTCTCCTCAGCTGACCACCAAGGACATGGATTTCTTCCTTGATGAGATAGAAGAACTAGGGAAGGACCTGTAGTTAGATGAATATCAGTGGTCTACTAATAGACAATGTCAAATTAACCCCTCTCACCTTGATATTTATAATTTGTAATTTGCTAAAGGTTACTAAAATGCTGACTTGGCTGACTAAGCCAGGAAAAACTCTGTGTCTACAGAGGACAGAGGTCATAAAGTGAATGAATCTCATAGATTCTGGCCCACATTGAATTCATTTGGGAAAACCCCATTTAGATCTTAGGGCTTTTACTAATTTACTAATCAAATGTATTAAATAAAGGGCGACATCCAAAATGTGTACTGCTGGGACCTCCAGGACCAGGATTGAGAAGCACTGTGAAATTGTATATCAGCAAAACTGAATGTGCAAAATGATTCACAGGCAGAAAGCGTTTCTGATTGGCTAAAGTGTGGCTGTTCCTTTTACACTCTCTCTCTCTCTCTCTCTCTCTCTCTCTCTCTCTCTCTCTCTCTCTCTCTCTCTCTCTCTCTCGCTCCTTTTCTTGTCTTTTTAGAGCCTAGGGCTGCCACAGAAACAAGTAAGATTTTATTTTCATGACACTTCTTTCAGTGATATCTGAATTTATGTGTGGGGAAAAAATGTAAAAATGTCCTTTAAACATACAAAATATTTTTATTTTAGTAATTGTCCATTATTTAATAAGGATAGCTATTTAATAAATTAGTTGATGATGATAATCACTTGATTGTGTTAAATTGTGACCTTTTGTTCACCATGTTGTCTGTACAATGTTATTTTTCTTACCAAAAATATAGGTCAATATGTGATAGGTTGAACGTTTCAGAAAAGCTGAAAGATTGTTTTTTTTTTTTTTTTTTTTTTTGTCATTTTGTTTTACTCTGTTTTGAAATTTGTAAATGAAAACGTCCATATTTGTCACAAAAACCTTTATGTATTAAAGGATATAAAGTATATTTTCACGTTTCCAAATAAATAAATAAATATATAATTAGCAAGCATCTCATCATTTTACATATTAATAAAAAAAATCACTCCTAAAACTCATGTACTTTATTTACACCGGAAGCTGCCTTTAATTTGTTGCCAGTGCGGTGATCACGTGACAGTATGCGCTCTCCCCTGAGAGCACTTCCGGTAACGTTTCCTGTGTTTGTAAACTGTTAAAATTGTCCGACAAGAAAACATTGGGCTACTGTAAACCGAGAAGAGTAAGGTAAAACAAATCCGAACCGCCTGCTTTTATTAAACCTAAAACATTATTAAAAATGTATCAAAAGGATTTAAATGTGAAGTTAAACAGACCGTGAACTCACGCCCTGTTGTGCTGCAGGATGAATGAGGAGTTTACTTCAATAATGGGTTTACACTTCAGACTGAACACAAATCAATTTGACTCAGATACTGACATTACAAATATCTTTGTTACTTTCAACCCGTTCAGACCTGAATTCAGTTCCAGACACAAATAATACGACTATAGACTATATTGATTTAATTGTATATATTATATCATCATATATGTTTTAGCCATATATTATTATATATCAGCATTGCAACGGACATTGGTTGTGAACAATTTATACAATTTATTTTAATAATGCTAATATTACATTATTGTACTTTCAAGTTGTTTTTAAATCACGTGTTTTTTTGTGAAATGTATGCGTATTAAATTTGAATAGTAGTTACATTTAAATTAATGTTAATTATGAATTAAATTCTTGGAAGCAAGTAAAGCTAAACATGTATGTTTTTAAACGCATTAAAGATCATTAAAAGCTCTTCGTGGTTCAGACATGCAACCTTTCGATTCATGTTGCATATAATATTAACTGTTATATGAACCTGTGTGATAATGTCATAATGTAAAAAAATTAAAAATAAATACAAGTGATGTCCATTGTAAGTGATGTCACTTGGTCTGAGCGGGTTAATACTTGCTTTAATTGGCATACACATATCATGGTTTCTAATAAGCACATATTGCCTAAAATGACAGGCTAAATTGGATATAAACGAGTGTATTACATGCAATTGAGTTTTTCTTGTGAAGTTTGTTGTCTTTGGCTTGGTTTGCTTCAGACTGCTATCTGTTTGCCATGTGATAAGACTGATGTGATTTTATTTTTTATCCCCTGGAATTAATTTAACCTTCAGGACCCTGTCCAAATCCCCTCACTTGCCAAAAAAAAAAATGGAAAACTCAACATACAATATTCACCCACTCACCTGGATCTAAATGTCATTGCAAGCATGCTATGTTCATTTTGTAGCAATGCAATTGCTTTCATTGTCCAGTGGCTTCCGTGCCCTTATTTTATTCATTCATGATTTATAGTTGTGTTTATCTGGATCTTTGATGGTGAGTTAGTCGGACTTATGCACAGGAATAAGCAATGGAAGGAAAGAGGGTGGTTGAAATAAATCTGTTCTTTATTGCAGTGAGTCCCAGAATCTGACCAACCAAATCCAAAATCAACAGGGCATAAACGCTCGGATGTATTCCTACCATTTCAGTTTGACAGAACCAATGATAATCCACTCCACTCAGTTTCAGTTTGGACCTGGTTTGTTTCCAGATATCATTTAGGGACTCTTGACACCAGTCTGAAGCCAAATTCTTATGGCTTAAAAACACAGCCCCATAAGCCTACATAAACAAAGGCTTGGCAATGCAGACATGGAAAAGGTCTGATTCAAGCAAATAAAAGCTGGGATTTGTCCATGGTTGACAGCTTCTGTTAATGGTGGGGTAGATGTGTGGCAACATCATAGACAGAGATGGATATTACCCTGGCTTTATACCCCCACTCCCTTCTGTTTCCAGGCTTGGGCCCCTGATGGTTGGGGCTTGTGTGGTCTCTAAACACTCTCCCTGCCCCGAGCGAAGCCCCCTCTGTACCCCAACACACACACACACACACACATACATACACTCTCACCACTGCGATGTCACACCTTTCCAACAGCTCAGTGAGAGATCACATGAAATGGGTCAGTGTGTTTTTTTTCTCTTCTTCATTTGCATTTTCTGCATTTGTCCACATTTGTTTTGAAAAAGAATGCCTTCATTTTTTTGTTTTGCTTGCCGTTTCTGTGTATTAAACTCTTTGTAATTTACTTCCACAGCGTGACTTGACACAAAATGTAGAGATATTATAGTAATGGGCTGAATCTTACAAAAGCTGTCAAGAATGTGTCTGGATCATATTTATACCCCAAACTATATTTTGCATGATTAAAAATACCTAATGCCTAAATGGCCCTAAAAAAAATTTCATGACATTTAAGCACGTTACACATTGTTGTAGTATTAAAAATATATATTCTTATATGATTTAAGATTTTATTTTACTGCAGTACATTGACAATAGACTATTTTGCAATAATGGGAGTGACCTTTGTGAATAATACGGTACTGTGAATTGTGGGGAAAATGTGAATAATTGTTATAAAAATTTCATAATGCAATAATCTTAATGTTAAAAAGAGATTTTATTTTTGCATAAATTATGTATTTTTAGGATCATTAAGGCGACATTATTATTTTTGTAAAATGACCTGGGCATGCTCTTGACATATTTGCATACACAATCTGACAGATCGTGACTGTGAAGAGTTAACTGGGTCACATTTGTCAAATTTCAAGATAAATATCCAACTCATTAGATGAGTGCCTTTAGTGCCTTTTTGAACAGATGTGTATGCTTGTGGTTGTATTTCTCACAGGCTGGGTTGCTTGGCTGTGAAGCAGTGCTGTCCAGCATGGCACTTATGCAGGCCAGCTCCATGCCCAGCCATAAGAAGATGGGCTCTCATCTGGGCCAGGGACAGAGAGAAAACAATCACAGCCACAACCAGAACACACACAGCCAACACGGCCTCATGGTGCTTCCCTCAGGAGTCAGCTGCCCACCATTGGTAAGAGACAAAGACATGATTTGTGCTGGGAAAGAAAGTCATATTGGTTTGGAATGAATATTTGGGGTGAACTATTCATTTATATTTTGAAAGTCTTTCATAGAGTCCTGTAGCTAATGCTAAGGTCATGAGTTCAATTCCCAGGGAAAGCATGAAATGATAAAATATGTGACTTGAATGCAATGTGAATTGCTTTATTTGGATAAAAACTACCAAATGCATAAAACTATTGAACTACTGTTCAAAAGGTTGGGATCAGTAAGATTTTTAGACGGAAAGAAAACTTCTTAATACTTCATAAAGGGTTCATTAAATATATCAGTTGACAATAAAGACATTTATAAGGTTACAAAAGATTTCTTTATTCTTTTTAAGAATTTTCCATTCATCAAAGAATCCTAAAAAAAAAAACACTGTTTCCACAAATATATTGAGCAACATTTCCAACACTGGTATTAATAAGAAGTGTTTCCTGAGAAGCAAAAATGGTGTCTGAGACTCAAGACTAGAGCGATGGCTGCTAAAAAGATTTAAAAATAAATTAAAATAGAAAACGGTTATTTCACATCCTAATAATATTTCACAATATTATAGTTTGACTGTATTTTTGATCAAATGAATTCAACCTTGGAATACATAAAAGACTTCTATCAATAATTTTTCTTTTTTTATCTTTCAGATTCCAAACTTTTGAAAAGTAGTGTATGTTTAAATTCTACAGGCTTGATATATATTTTTATATATAACTCTGCACAGATTTAAATCAAACATTTACATTTGTTAGCTTCATATTTTATGAAATAATTTGCTTTCAAACCGTTGACTTATATACTGTTTTTGAACAGCTCATCCGCAAGGATGGAGAGTTTCACTCATCCAGGCTCTTGGATGAAAAAGACGTTCAAGTCAGCCAGAACGTGCAGCCAAAGAAGAAGAACAGGAAGTCTGGACTTCCCACCAAAATGAGAGAAAAACCCCAGGCATGTGTTCAGTCCGTCTGCAGAGTCTGCATGTTTATCACATTTACACACTTCAGCTCGTATTCTGACCCTCTCCTCTTTTCTTCTGTATGTGATGTGAAGGTGGAGATTCCTGACGTTAATGACGATAACTCACTCAGCTCTCAAGTGCAGAAGAACTTCATATGTGAGCACTGCTACAGTGCTTTCCGCAGTAGCTACCATCTCAAACGGCACATTCTCACCCATACGGGTACGCCATGAGCCTTTCTGCTCCCACGCCATCTTACGTTTCATACAAAGAGATGCATGAAGTAATTGTGTGTACATCTCTGTGTGTGTGTGTGTGTGCGTTGATTTAGGGGAAAAGCCATTCGGGTGTGATATGTGTGACATGAGGTTTATTCAGCGCTACCACCTGGAAAGACATAAGCGTGTTCACAGCGGTGAGAAGCCTTATCAGTGTGACCGCTGCCAACAGGTGAGACATGACAAACACAGGCAGCTGTATTCACAGGGAGCTTGCTGTTTGCCGATTACGTGCATAAATGCACGTCTTTAAGATAGTAGAACCGCAATTTATAGTGTCTGGCAACAAATGGGGGCTTTTTATGGTCCGATTTATGACATATTTTGAAATGAAACCGAATATTTAAGGAGCAAAAGCTTGATTGTGAATAAATTTGATCATTAAAATTGGTCATTTTGCAAGAATGGCAAGAAGCAGTTGAAGCAGTTTAGATGAAAAATAAGATAGCTAAAAAAAAAAAAAAGAAAGAGTTAAAGCACGATATTACATTTAAACAGTTTTTTATTTTAAATAAAAATTTATTTTCAGTAATTCAGTTCAATTCATTGAAAGCAATTCACACATTAATTTATTCAATAAGACTAGAAATGTGTATTTTAAGTAAATACAGTGAGTTTTGCATTCATGTTGATTTTGCCTTTTATCTTATGACTGCTTTTACTGTGACCGCCGATTATTAACCCTCTCAAGGCAGGCGTTGCAGATTTGCAACAGTTTAAAAACTAAGTACCTTATTACTCCAGATACATATTTTATGTATCTGGAGTACTAAAAACTTGGTACTATAACCAGAGACAAAGGACTTTGCTAAAACTTAATTTGAGCCTGAGAGGGTTAACAAAATCTTAATGCATATGCCTTTATTATGTAATAAACTTGACACAATGTTGATTTCAAGCTAGTAAGACATTTCAGCTTGCAAAAATCATGATCCGAGTCTGTTATGGTCTGCAAACTGGATGTTTATGCCACCATTTAAAAGTTTGAGGTCAATAATATATATATTTTCTTTTTTTTTAACAAATTTAATACTTTTATTCAACCAGGATGTATTGATTTCATCAAAACTGACAGTAATATTATGGAAAAAATCAATCAAAATGTTTCAAATAAATGTTCTTCTTTCTATTCATATAAGAGTCCTGAGAAAAAAGCTGTTTTTTAAACATTGATTATTATAAGATGTTTCTTGAGCGCCAAAACTGCATATCAAAGTAATTTCTGAAGGACCATGTGACTCTGAAGACTGGAGTAATGATGCTGAAAATACAGCTTTGCATCACAGGAATAAATTACAGAGTAATATTTCACAGTATTACTGTTTTACTTTTATTTCGGATCAAATATTTGCTACCTTGAACATTACCATAAAAAAAATATTACTTTTGTAGCTTTTGAACAGTGGTGTATTTTTATACATACATACACAATGTAATGTATGTACTTGAAAACAGTGATTACAGAAGTATAATGATAAAACAGTAGTCACAACAAGAGAACACTTTCAGTGGCATGCTGGTGCTTTTGGGAAGCTCTTTAGACACTGAGAATCAGTCAATCAGTTCATTAAAAGCATGTCCAAAAGAACAATTTCATGTAAAAAAAAAAGATGCTAACTCTGAACCACTTCCATCACACAGAACTTTTCCAGAACCGACCGGTTACTACGGCATCGACGTTTGTGTGCCGTGGGCATCCCTAAAGAGGAGAACCAGCCGTGCTGTGAGGGACGGTCGTATTCTCAGGACCCCTCTCAGCACTCGGCGTCCTGGAGCCCACTGCAGACAAACAACAGCAGGCTGGCGGCGTGACAGCCTTCCGATCGCGTACAAACCACTTCCCAGGAAACGCAATGGACTCGCCAACATGACCTGACCGGGGATCTGAGCCTGTAAACTGTTTAAAGACTCCAGTGTGTCCAGCTCTGATCCCAGTGGACTCTTTTATATTGCTTAGACTCTGGGAAATAGCGTATTTTGTATTTTAGATGGTACTGTGATCAGCAGGCGGGTTAGTTGTGCATTCAATACAGGCAATAATGATTTCTGGTAGTTTAGAAATGCTTTCTTGTGTAGATCCCATGCAGGACTGTAGATTGTTGAGATTCTCAGTGTTACGTTGTGCTCACATTTAATTTTGCAAGTAAAATCCAGTCATTT
This sequence comes from Carassius gibelio, assembly GCF_023724105.1. Lineage (NCBI taxonomy): Eukaryota > Metazoa > Chordata > Actinopteri > Cypriniformes > Cyprinidae > Carassius > Carassius gibelio. The sequence goes on from NC_068393.1 coordinate 22,374,704, forward strand.
CAATAGGAATCTGCACAATCCCATGCAGATTTTGCTTCTTTTTAAGTTGGTCACACAAATTCGCTGCATAGGCCAACAACATTTCACTGAATTTACGGAGAAGTCAGCTATAGTGACAACAGACACATTCTAATACTTATAGTATACATTTTTTCACTGTGCACATTAATAAATCATTTCCTGTTCTGTTTCCAGATTTGAGGAAATGTAGCATTCCATCTCTTGCTCACCAGTGGATCCTCTGCAGTGAATGGGTGCCGTCAGAATGAGTGTCCAAACAGCTGATACAAACATTACAATAATCCACACCACTCTAGTCCATCATCTTTAGTCTAGTCCATTTTTAAGACTCTTTGACCCCCAAACCATTGCCTCCGGCTAAAATACTAATTTATCTATTATATTGCTTTCTCAAGTCAAAACGTTGTCTCATCTGAATCAGGAAAGAAATATGCACAGATCACCATTTATAAGTTGAAAACAGTCCAAAACCGTTCTAAACAAATATGTTGGTGGAGTTTGATGTGAGAGGATAACGGGAAATGTTTTTATTTTTATTTTTTTTTGACTGGAGGAAGCGATGTTATGGATTATGAGCTATTTTGGTTAATAGTGAAATCTTAAAAGTTAAAAATGCTTTCATTAATTTGTTTCTTACAAACACACAGCTTTTCAGTTGACAAGACATTAATTGGTGAACTGGAGTGGTCTGCATTGCTTGTGGATTATTGTGTTGTTTTTTTATCAGCTGTTTGGACTCGGAGTCTGACGGCACCCATTCACTGCAATGGATCGATTGGTGAGTAAGTGATGTAATGCTGAATTTCTCCTAATCTGTTATCTGATGAAGAAACAAACACATCTATATCTTTGATGGCTTGAGGATGTATACATTTTCAGCAGATTTCCATTTTGGGGTCAACTATTCTTTTTAATTCTGTGATAACAGCTCATGGCCATTGACAGTTTTACACAGGCTTTTATGGTTTTAGCAGAAACATCTGGAACATCATCCATCCTATACCCACAGGAGAGCTCGTTTCTTGGTGCGCTACATTGGTGTCAAGCTTTTGAAGTTGGCCTTTCGGTTAACATGAACACTGACTTTTCGTCGAGTATTTGAGTATGAATGACAAATTTCATCGCAGTATGATGCGATTCATGCAGTAAGTCTGCTAGCATCTCACTTCCTCTTCTGAAGTCACTGGATTGACAAAGCCAAGCCAAGAATAACAAAGAAAACCTTTTAACAGGTTGTACAGTTAATAGAAAGACAGATGTTATATAAAACCACCAGTTTTTTCGCAGAGGTCTTGTTATGTTTCTTATTGCGTGGCTCTTGAACACGGACTTCTGCCACACTCAAGCTTGAGTTAATATATTTCTTTAGCATTTTAAATAATTTAAATAGAAACCGTAGTAGGATTAGACTGCTGCCACTGTCAGACGTAGCAGATTCACTGTATTTTTTTATGTGTACATTTGCATGTTCTTTCCGTTATGCATATACAGTAAAAGGACATGAACTACAGGTCAACTTTATTCTGTCCTGTTAGACACCGTTAATGAGTCCTAGGACCTCGAGCTGACAATAAATTTTCTTTTCTAAAAAAAACTTTTATTTGCTGTGTTATTTTTTTATGAACTGGCATAGCATTTCTTCATCAGCAATAAGAGAGTCAATATGACTGCTGGCTGTCTTTGAATTTAGATTTTTTATTTAAAGTTAGAAGTTTGATTCCCAGAGAGTAAACTGATCAAATGTATACATTGAATGCACTGCAAGTCACTTTGGATAAAAGCTTTTTCCAGATGCATTAAATATAAACTGTTCTTTGTAAGAAATACACTGACTACAGTTTAAATGTATGGGTTCGGTAAAATTTGTTTGATAAAAAATATGGTTACTACAATTTGAAATCCAATCTTGAAATAATGTTTTTCTATTTAAATATATATTATAAAATGTCATTTATTGCTGTGATGGTAAAGCAGTTGTGCTGCTTCAAATTTTTTGTGGAAATTGTGATTAATTTTTGTTCAGAATTTTTTAAGAACAGCAACATCTTTCAAAAGAATGGCATTTATTTGAAGTATTTTCTGATTTATAGATGCATCTGCTGTCACTGATTAATGTAATGCACCCTTGCTGAATGCAAGTATTAATTTCTTTAACAAAATAATAATAATTTGGCCTTTTAACAAAATTTTGACCGTTTAGTGCACATTCTTACCAGCAGGTGGCGTAATCCACCAACTTTCAACAGGTGTGCCGAAGCATATAAAACAGATTTAGCCTTTAAAAGCCCTTTAAAATGATTTAACAAAGTTGTTTGGGGGTTTTACTTTAGCTGTCATCATTTACTACTTATATTACTAGCATATACGTGCTTACATGTACATATACATGCTACATTCTGTATAAATTACACAGTTGTTTCCATATGATCCAATAGAGGGCGCTGTGTTCTTTGACATGTAAATACATATTTTTTCACAATTTAGTGAAGTTATATTTATTTATTAGCTCTACTTTGACTTCAGACACTAAATAACTCTATCAAATATGTCTATAATGTACTTAAGTTCAGCTTAATTGTAGCCCGCAATAGAAGCAACTTCACTGCAATATGAAAATATTAGTAATAATGGTTATGCCTTGTATGTATGTGGGAAAAAATGTGTTGAACGAACTGATATTTCCAGCAGAAATGTAATGGAAATGAAAGCGAAATGTTCAAGGCATCTCAAACCGCATTGCCAGCAAGGGAGACAGAGTTAGACAAAGAGTCTGGTTTTGTGTTGCTTCAGAGAGGCCACAGCCCTCCTCTCTCTGTCCTGACTGCTGATCCTGATTTATAACACCCGTGGGCTGAGAGCACTTAAAACACCCGCTTTTAAAGCCAAGGCGGACGAGAAGAGGTTCTTAGACATGGCTGTACTACGTTCATACAATTGGAGACCCTTAAAATGTTGTTGAAGGTCCTAAAATGCATACACTCAAAAAAATGAATTTTTTGTTTTGTTCACTTTACCTGAACAATTCATGTTGAATTAATGCCATTTTGGCTATTTTTCATTTCAACATGATTGTGTCATGTTAAACTGACTTAAACCTGTCTCTCGTTGGTTTAACATAAAGTTTTCATTTTGAAAGAACATGTTTCAATCAAGTCCCTCAAAATAAGTTTTACTCTTCCCATCATGCTTTGCACAGGACTGGATATGGGGAGAGAAAATGTTGAAATAAAGTGTTATTTTATGCAGTTTTTAATAAAATGTGATAATAAGGAGACTTTTTCATGTATAATGCTCTATTATGTGGGCATTTTAAAAGACTTTATATTGGTGTATTTTGTGCGAGTTACCATTGTGGTGAAGTGTGGAGCTTGTGGTTGGGTTGAGGACCTGGTTGAAAGAACGTCTAAAATACTTAATTTAAAAAAAAGCAACTTTAATGAGAGTGCTAGTGTATGATGTACACATAGTAACATCCTTAAACTGCAAACAATTAACATCATGTGTAAAGAAAAGTTATATCTTACTTGCTAATGTTTTTATAACACTTTGGCTAAACTTGCATGGACAGTGGTTCTACATGATGTAAACATATTATCTCTACTCAGATATTTCATGTAGGATGAACTAAAGCACTGAGTAAACTCAACTAAAGGTAGACAAGTCCTTATAACTTGATTTATTCATGTCCAAATAACATGGTACAAACATGTGGAACCACTGTCCATGATAGAATCATGTTCAGCCAAAGAGTCATTTTTTTGAGTGTACATTTGTATACTAGTATGGTGGTACAGCAATATTTAAACAAGTCTGAATGGCCTTATTTCACATGCAACCCTTCCCAAAACCTTTAATGTAGGGCCTAATTCATGTCAAATTGCCTGTACAGCTGTATTTAATGTTTAATTCATAGATAAATCAGGCTTCCCTTATAAGCTGCTGCAGCCATCTGTCATCCTGCCTGATAGCGTACCTTTATGTGTTAATTAACAATGATATTTAATCAAGCAGAGATGTGCACTGTGCAGTGCCCGTCAGCCAGGTAAAGCGGTCTTCATTAAATTTCAGTCTTCTCTGATACAGCTGCATGGGCTATGAATTAATATACAGTGGCCCCAAAATGATGGAAGTGTTATATTAAAGTCTTGGGACTTGTTTCAGTGCGGTGTGCTGGTTAAACATATGGGCTGTAGGTTTACACTGTATTAAAGTGATCTTGAAATCTTATGATTGAGATGGTTGAGGAATTGAGTGTGTGATAAGTGCAGGGCCGTATACACGATAGACATTTAGAGGCTTTTCTGATACTAGATTAGTGGAGGATCAATGTGGGTTTCATTTTTTTTTTCATTTTTTCATAATTCATTTTTTGTTTCCCTCCAGTCTTGAATATTTGGTTTAAATTTGTTATAGTCTATATTTATTTTATCATGTTCAACACTCACAATCATGGTTCTTATGAAGATTTTTTATGTTTTTAAAAGAAGCCTCACCAAGACTGCAGTTATTTGATCACAAATACACTAAAATACGTAATATTGTGAAATATTATTACAATATAAAATAAATGTTTCCTATTTTAATATATTTTAAAATGTCATTTATTTCTGTGATGCAAAGCTGAATTTTCAGCTTAATTTCTCCAGTCTTCAGTGTCACATGATCCTTCAGAAATCATTCTAGGCTGATTTGCTGCTCAAGAAACATTTCTTGTTCAATGCTTTGCTTAATATTTCTGTTGAAATGGTGATACTTTTTTCAGGACTCTTTGATGAGTTGATAGTTTAAGGAAACAGCATTTGTGTGAAATAGAAATCTTTTGTGATATTTTAATGCCACTTTGAATCAATATAATGCTTTAATTAATAAAAGTATTATTTATTTACAAGTCAAATAATTTTTGACTCACAATCATGGCCATCATGGCAAAGGAAATGGGACAAATAAATGTGTCAAATAATTAATACAAAGTGCTACATATGTCACAGAAATTACAGCTTTTATACATTTTGCTGACTTGTAGTATTTGTATTTTTTTTATGGAAGATAACAAGCGAGTAAGAACCAAACACAGCCTTCCTTGGAGCTGATGAAGATTAATTAACCAGCTTCTTCTTTTTTTTTTGGCCATGTGTTCTCAAAGAGAATGACTCTCTCCAACTGCTGATGGCAGACCGGGGAATTCGCAACATGTCCTTTGACCTACTTTTCTGTCCAAATAGTTGTGAATGCACATTTATGTGAAAATGGCACTTTAATGTGCAACAGCACAATTAGTTTGCTTTCAGCACTTTTTCAGCCCTCGCACAGAGAACACAGGAGGTTGAGAAATGATAAATGACACCCTTGTGTTATTATCTGACTGCTGTTGGGTTTAATGAAGAGAAAGGAATCACAGATACAGCATCTCCTGTGTTTTCTGCTGTATCAACATCAGGATGTCATCAAAAGCTACCATGAGGGGTGACATTTAGCACTAGATAGGATATAACCATGGTTACACCACAGTGTGTGTGTGTGTGTGTGTGTGTGTGTGTGTGTGTGTGCACTTGGATGGGTTAAATGCAGAGCATAAATTTCAGGTCTGTTATCTGTGTACAGCTCCATTCAAATGTTTGTGGTCAGTGCGATTTATATATACAAGGACCTTTATAATGTAACAACATATTTTGATTTTAGATGTATTTTAATATTTAATTATTTTAAATGTAAATAAATGCTTTTCTTTTAAACATTCTGTTAATCAAAGAATCCTGATAAACTTTATCCACAAATTTCATTTCCACAAAAATATTAGCTGTTTTCAGCATTGATGATAATAATAAGAAGTGTTTCTTGAGCAGCAAATCAGCATATTAGAATGATTTCTGAAGGATCATGTGAAGAACTGAATAGTGACGATGCTTTGCATTAAAAAAATATAAATTACATTTTAAAATATATGAAATAGAAAATGGTTAGTTTAAATTGTAATGATATTTCTTTTTACTGTAATAATATTTTAGATATTAGAGATTTGTATTGTAATATAATAATTGTATTTTGTTTTTGATCAAATAAATGCAAAATTATTTGCAAAAATATAAAAAAATATAACTGTCTACAAACTTTTGAACAGTAGTCTGTGTGTATTTCATGATACACATGATTGTTACTAATTAAATTAGTCATTGATTGTGAAATAAAAGCAAGACTTATTTTGAAAAAGGCTTAATCATCATATCCATTAAGCTAATTAATACAATACATATGTTTTTAAAACAACAGCAAAAAAGCAGTTGCAAAGCGGCATTTATTTCCTCTTGCCATTGCTCTGTCTGAAGATTTCTTTGTCAAAACCCTTAAACTCTGTTTTATGAGGGAAACCCAAAGTGCCGGGACTGGCTCAGTTGACCAGCTCCTCATTGTCAAGATTTATCTGACTCGAGAGTCATCCACATTCCTGATGACAGGACGAATGCCTCGGCTTCCTGCCGAGAGCATTAAAATCACTCTCATGCTGAAGCACATTTCGCCTCGACAGATACATTAACATACACTGGCCCCGCACTACCCCATCAATCTGCACTTGTTGGGACCCACCATCCCTGCTTCGGGCCGCCCTGTAGAAGCCCACAAGTCCGACTCACACAGTGCTGGCTCGTTTTTGAGTCAAGAGTCTGTAGATGATATAGTTTAGGCCACAGGAAACTTCCCCGGGCCTCAATACATACTATGAGAACTTAACTTCAACTACAGAGCCTACGCTGATTTTGAAATTGCTAGTATAGTTCACAAGTAATTAGAAGTTCAAGTAACATTTAATTAAACATGAAATGTTGTACTTTCTAGCAAAACATACACCAATAATCTGTTTTATTAAAAAAAATTTTTTTTACATACTTTATATCACTATTCAAAATCCTTAACCACAAGACTACAGCTAATAGTGCTATATACAGTGTGTTTGTGTGTGTGTGTGTGTGTGTGTGTGTGTGTGTGTGTGTGTGTGTATATATATATATATATATATATATATATATATATATACAGTATATATATATAAAAACAAATGGGGGGGGGGCAAATACCATATTGACCTCTCTAAACATGATATATTTTTGATGGATGCTTTTGTTGTACTTAGAGGGAATTCTTTATTTTATCGTCATTTTATTTTGCAGTAGATCATGTGCCTTTAGGAACCTGCTTCGATATTTAATAAATAAACTTTGTTTTATTTTCATGGGGATTAAATGTTATTAAACATTCTCCCTATTGACTTCTTATTCTCATTCTCATGTTTGCACATGGTGGGATTTCTGCTTCGAGTAGCGTCGAATGGCTGCTGAAATGCAACTTTGCCATGATTTTTTTATGTATCTCAACAGAAATCTGTTATTTTAAATTGTAATACATTTTAATAATATCACTATTTTTACTGTATTTTTTTTATCAAATAAATGCAGCCTTGGCAAGCATCTGAGATTTTCAGAAATATTTAGAAATATCACTAGCCTAGTCTAGTCTAAAGCACAAGCTTACTGCTAAAACGTAAAAACATAACCATGCAGCCTCCCTAAACATGATATTTCTATGACTGCTACCTTTTCCCTTTGTGAAGTTATGCTTAATGGGAAATCTCTAACTTATCACCAGTATAAGTTTCTTTATGAGCTTTAATAGATTTGCTTTGATACTGAATAAGACAAGACTGCTCCTTTGCCATTTTCATGTGGATTGAGTCATATTAAACTTTTTCCCTTTTCACTGCTGATTCACTTTTTATTTTGTTGCAGAGGCGTGTTTTCTGCTCCCAGTTGTGATTTGTTTATGAACTCTATGGAAAAATTGATTAAACTAATAAAGATATGAACATTCACACCTCCCTGACCTTCCATAAACAGCTTGTGTCATTGTTTCCGCCACTGAGACGTTTATGAGTCCTGTTTGTTCAGAGAGAAGCGTAACACATAGTGCGCAGGTATGCAATATGCCTCCAGCAGAGTTCACACTGTGACTGGCATGCTGGCTTGCATGTTAAAAAGCCCTAATGTGTCTCTTTAGATGTTATGCAATTACACGCGAGCATGGGAAGGCCTCTGTGCACCTTCATTTCATCCCACTGCAATTTTCCACCTGAACAGACAAGGTGAGGCAAGAGGTGAGGTGGAGGTGCACGTCTTATGAATCCTTGAGCTTTTGAAAGACGGCACCGGCCTTGTCATTTACCCTTAGAGATTTTCACGGGTCACAGCTGTTACAGGGGGTTCACGCACACTGCTGCTGATCTCCTCAGCATTAGCCGCGCGACTGATGCACAGATAAAGGGGATAGATGGTCGAGGGGAAGCGTTTAGGGAGATGAGAGTACAGACAGACAGTAGGCCAAAGTGACTTTGGCAGTACGCTGCTATTGATCAGCTTTATGATACGTTGATTTATACCAGACAGTTTCAAGTGCTTTGAAGAGATATGAGTCATATACATCCTCACTAATCTCAGGGGCAGCAGGAGGGGACTATGGTTAAAAACCGTTTCTAATATGAGCAGACATCCTTATGTCTTAAGACTAAAGCCGCATGGTCATGCGACGTGAATATCTGAGAGGAATAATGGTGGATGGGGAAATAAATGGCAGGAGAGCTGCTTTAGATAATTTCAAGGAAATTTTAAGGCGTAGCACAATGCATTCTCATCTTTCAAAGGAGTAAGAGTTCGCGGGCAAGACACACCCTCGCACAAATACACACATAGATTAGACACGCACACAGATAAAGGGATCGAGTGAAGATTTATGTGACAGTGAACTAATTGCATGCTGCCATTTGTCTTTAGGAAACTGACACCCGATCCTTTCTCATGGTTTTTAACAATTATATCAGAAGAAATATACTTACTGCGTACCATTATATGGAATTATGAGTAAGTTATAGCTTTAGTACAAAAAAGGCTGGATTTCCTATAGAATGTAAATGATTTTGCATGAGGTTAATAACTGCAATAAAACTAATTTAAAGGACATCTTACACATCTTATTACATCTTGAGTGTTAGATGAGAAAGAAATGGCATTTTATAGGGATAAAATGAAAATTAATTTACTAAGCTTTCATATTGTTCCAATCCTGTATGGCTTTTTGTGTGTGTGTGTGTGTGTGTGTGTGTGTGTGTGTATATATATATATATATATATATATATATATATATATATATATATACTGTGCTTCACAGAAGAAAGTCAGTCTTAAAGGTTTGGATCAATATGAGAGTGAATTTTCATTTTTTGGGTGAACTATCCCTTTAAGCTGTCAAACCACTCATGTTCACGTTTTATGGTGTACTTGAGTGAATTGTCTGGAGTTTAATGGGGATCACTGTGAATGTTGTTTCAGAAGAGGTAAAGGAAGTTGAAACATGTCGAGAGGTCATTTATTGCCAGTGCTCTGGAATCTTTCCTCCTGGAAACAATATGTTGCAGTGCAGAAGCCAATTTAAACACGCAAGCTGTGTTTACTGCTTCTTCAGCAGTATTGTTTCAATACAGCATAACACTGATGAATAAATGCGTTAGATATGTCTGCCAAAACAAGCAACACTGTCGCATATTTTACTTCAGTGTGAAAATTGTCCAGCAGTTAAATTTTTGTTTATCCAAAGCAAATTATGCTGCATTTGAGCTATACATTTTTCAATACATGCATTCCCTAGCAATCGAACTTCGGTGTTGTAAAATGGCATGTTCTAATATTTGAGCTATAGGAAGGCATTACCTCAAATCACGTGGCTTGTTGAGGAGAGGTGTCATTTTATGTTTTTAATGGCCCAGACCATTTCTGCTTGGTGAAAGATAAACAGTTGAAAATGTATCTATAACTATACCTAAAACAACCTATCACCTGTTAAGAAATTATTGAAGTGATCTGTCATCACTGACTCACATTTCTGACTTTCTTTATTCTGTGGAACACTAAAGCAACAATTTGGAATAATGTTTCAACTGTTTCTGTCCAAACAATGAAAGTCAGTGGGGTCCAAAAACATTGGTCTTCATTGACTTTCATTAGACATTTTAAAAAAAATATAATATTGTGCTCCAAAAAATAAATACAGTAATGACATTCATAGTACATAGCAACACCCTGGCGACCACCCTATAGCATCACAGAGGTGAGATGTTCAAAGTACAGTATAAATCAGGTTGCACTATACTGTCATAGTTAAATGATGCAAAAAAAGTGAAAACTAAGAATGCAACTCTAAGTGCATAATTTGTTTTTTAAAAAAAGTCACACTGTGAGGATTTAACCATGTGAATTATTGCATACATGTGGTAATCAGTGGCAATCCACAAATTGATCGTAACCAAACATCAACCCAACAGTAATGGGATATGGCGATGACAGTCTTGATTATATTTCTGATGTGTGTTGATTGAGATGAATCGGCCTCTCAGATCGTCTGCATTTTTGACTCTCACATGAGATGTTTTTTTGAGTGTCTGGTGTCGAAACAGGATATTATTTTGGAGTTGGAGAGTTGGATGTGAACACATTCCACAAAGAAACTGCAGCAGGCCTGTGTGAGTGAAAATGACTGCAGCTACAAATCACTCTCTCTCTCCCTCTTTCTCTCCTCCTCCTCCTCCTCTTATTCTCATGACGTCAGGAATGTCGAGCACTCCCTGCTCCTTCCCTTGGGGAGAGGGTTTTACGATTGAAACCTGACACCGTTTCTGTGTCCCATAAGCAACAGAGCGGTAACTCACATCAAAGACAGCCAGCGTCGAATCACAGCACGGCCATAAATTAGCCTGTCGCGCACGGACCAATCAGAAGCGAGCATTAAATCAGCTCTGTCACGCTGGCAGCCAATGGTAGGACAGCAGCGGTAAATCTGTCAAGCGAGCGTCTGTTAACGGGCGCTGTGGTGCAGATGGGGAATCCACTAGGGTGAGGGGAGAACGAAAGTATATAAATGAGAGAAAGAGAGAGAGAGAGATGGAAGGAGGGAGGAGGAAAGCTGAGCACTTAGAGCTAAAGCGTGAAAATATCTTGCTTTGGTTACCCAAAGATTCATTTCTGAAACCCATAATGGCCAAAAATCAAATTGTTTTGGAAGCGGTAAGCCGTGAAAACTCGAGTGGAACAAGACCAAACACGACCACAAGAGAAAGAAAAACTTCATAAAGCTTAATTGCTACCACTGCTGTGTGACATTGAGTGTCTGCAACAAAAGTGAAATACGGCCGCGACTCACTCTCCAATTACATCACTATCTTAATCACCGACGCTGTCACGATTATTTCAGTTCACGACACTCATTATACACATTCGGTCCATTTGAAATAGCTTGTCAGACGCAAACCTTAACACTTCTTTATACGATATGACATAAAGATGAGAACGAAACATGTCGGGAGTGTGTGAAACTATGACCCGTTGCTGCAAGGGTGCAGACCAGATGTTCTCACACGCACGGAAGCGCGCGGCTAAAAGAGGCCGTTTGTGTGCGAACGCGTGTGCGTAACGCAGCAGAACGGACTCTACAGGGACTTGAGTCTTGTTCTAAATCAAGGGGAAGGGAAAGAATGGCCTCGATCCTCTTAAAATGTCAACAGGCTGCAGCTTGTGCTCCGTAAACATCTCCGGCTCAGATCGACGGCACCCGTTTTCAATGGCGGAGCACGGCCAAATTCAGTGACTAATGGCGCAGGCGACTCGAAAATAGAAATGTCTAAGCGGGCTTGTAGACATATCCAACTGCCTGGCTGATAAATGTAGCATGCCTTCGCTTAAATTTATGTGTTTTTAAACTCTCCGTCATGTGATATGAAAATAGGGTGTATAGGCTATACTCTCACCCGCCAATCCAGCCAGAGGAATAACATCTCGGCCTTTAGGAATGGCACGTTTGAAATGCTTAATGTGCTCTTGAATAAATATTGTGCAAATATTGTGGATTTGACATTTAATGATATGGGAGACCAGATTTATCTCAAGGATTTTTCATGTAGCTATCTGCACAATTGGCAGCTTCTGATGATTTCAAGAGACCAATAACTGAAGTAAAGTAAAATACTGCAAAGAAGATTATTTTTACACCGGATAGAATAACTTATTGAAATACTACTGAATCAGAAAATGCTGTGGCATTGCTGTTGATTTTGGTCGCCTTTGCATCCAAGGTGAAATGATTTTCTATTAGATGGCAATCCACAGGCCCTGTGAGGGCGAGAGAGGTGCATAAAACACATCAGGCCATATTGAGGTGTTTCTGTGGCAGTGGTGAACAGCACTCTTATCATGGCCTTGTTGTGTCCGAATCTGTTGCATTACCATTGCATTGCATTACGTGCATTACCTGTCCTCTATTCCGAGCCCTTTTCTATGGTCTTTTGATGAATTTGGCCTATCTAAATCTGCCTGTGCCGAGAGCACGCCGTAATTTACCTACATTTATCGCAGGGCGAGCTGTTTGCTCAGCTTGGGCCCTGAGCTGCATGCACGATTAATACGAAACATTAACGCTTTTGTGTCGCCCTCCCCTTCACCTAGAAAATGACTCTGATTGCAATAAGCGTGCAGATATTCCTGAAAAAGACTGGAAAACTCATTCGGTGACATACAGAAAAGCTTGCAGATGATGATAATTTATTGACTGCTGCATCCGTTCACCACCACACACCCACACAAACAGCATCTATCAATTACAGGCCTGTAGTCCACACGCCTCTGACAATTTTACTGCGTGTTTTGTACAACGTGTCAAGCCGCGCTGTTTCAGTCTATTATGCTCATTCCTCTATAATTAATATAAATTACGTTTCTGCAGTTTTACAGCCTTGCCACTGTAATTAGTCGATGAAAGGCATTCATCGGTTGCCTGTAGGTGCTGCTGGAATATCCAGATGAAAGCTGCATGAGTGTCAGGCACGTTAGTGGGCATAGACAAAAAATGGGAGTCAAATTGTAACAAATTTCTGCCTTGCTAGGGGTCATACAGAAGTCTTATCTCAATACCTGCCCTTTTGCTATTTATACAGATACATCTTTCATCCTCCATAACCTTGACATATTCCATAAAGGGTTATGAACATGGTATTCAAATCAGCTGCATTAATATAGTGATTGCTTCGGGTCATAAACAGGACCATCCGAGGGAACATATTGTTCCTGAGGGCAATGCACTTTTTTTAGGTGTGTTAGCATATTGTCAAGGAATATGTAATTGCTGCACTAAAATTAATCACTTTTTCCAAGAGGGCTCTCATCAGCCAGATAATCAGACAGTGGCCTCAATAAAGTATTTAGTCTTTTGAAACTTCATAGAGGAAATAATAAAAATGAAAATTACATGTGGCAGCTGTAAACTAATGTAAAGTAAGTGGTTGTATGAAGATTCAAAAATGTATTATAAAATAAAATGCAAAGACATCAGTGTATATATAAGTGTGGCTTGGGTGGACCAAATCTTTTCTGAGGTGTGTATAAACCACCCCAATTAGGTGAACTGATTTTTTCGGTTGGTTGGCTTGACTAATAGATGCAGTGTGCTTCTGAACTGAAATGTATATTTTATTCTTACTGTGGTTTTTGTTTGTTTTTGCAAATAACATAAAAAATGATGTTTAGTTCTGTCAGCGTTTCTCGTGCATTAATTTTTCTGCAGATGCAGACAAAATAATGCACAAAAACCCTGACAGAGGTTAATTTAAAATTTTTACTGAATCTACAGCACAAAACCCACCATGAGCAGAGTAGTCTGATTTCCAAATGTGAATGAATGACTTACATCTCAGCTCATTATTTGTGAATCAAAAACATTTAGCGTGACAAGTGTAGCCCGACACCAAAATAATAACTCTAATGAGCCGGATCATTTAGTGAATTAAAAAAATTCAGTGAAACCAGTGTTGTGCAGCTCTGAAAGTATGAATTATATGTGCCTGTTCTTTTTAGTGAATCAAAAACAGAGCACGGCCAGCATTGTCCAATTCCTGATCAACTGACTCTTTTGAACTGATTCTTTTAAGGAATCAAAAACATACAGCACAGTCACTGTAGTCTGATTCCCAAGTCATTGAATCTTATGTTTTGGTTCTTTTGGTGAATCAAAAACATACAGCACAACCATGCACTGTAGTCAAATTCCAAAACAAATTACTCTTATGAACTTTGTAGTTTTAGTGAATCAAACAAGTCAGTATACTAACTAGTTTTTAATTTGATGTATAGTTAAAGATGTGTACATGATGACTTTTGTCAGTAGGCCTAGTATGAAAAGTTACCACATTGTTTGTCATTTATGTAATCGCAAAAAATTCAGTGTAAGCACATTTGCAAAAAAATGGAAGTGCAGTTGCTGTTGAAATGGAGAATGCAGAAGGGATAGCTTTCTCCAGGTATTTCAGACCTCCTCAGCAGCTTAAACAAACAAAGCAATGTTTTTATAGCACCACAGAGTTGCAGGCTTTGCACTTTTAGGGAAATTCAACTCACCACTGACTTACTTATAGTTCTGTCTGCATATTTACCTCAAAAACGTACTTTCCCGCTAAAGTTAGTATATTATTAACACAAAGAACCTTTCTCATGTCCTCTCAGGCCTGGCCCACCGATGACCTTGATGACCCTTTGCTCTTTTTCTTTTATTGCGGTTGATGATATCTTAAAAACCTTATTCTACTATCCCACAGCATTTTGCTTTATTCAATGGGAGCATGTTGTACATAACACACATGAGCCAGACATTGTGGTTTTATCTGTGACTCTTACCCATCCGCTAATGAATCATAATGAATGACCTCATAATGAAAGAGCTACTTAACTCAATTGGTCAAATAAATTTTGAGCTGAAGGCTTTCATGCTTTGGAGATAAGCGCCAGCGTCCACAAGCCTCTCGGAGACGGGGTTAGGGAGGGTGGGGCGCTCAGGATCCAACGTCATGTTTCATAACTCAAAAAAGCATGCTTACATCAGCCGAGACAATGAAAACTTTCCCAGCTACTTTCATATGGATGCCAAAGCATTATTAAAGAGGAAGACAGAGAGGGATAGAAGGTTGAGGAGGTGTGCTGAACCAGTGCCAAGAAAGTTCTCCATCTGCCTAAACAAGTCCTGTCCTAAACCTGTCTCTCATTACAACTGAATATCCCACATGGCGGTGAACTTTTGTAACCTTCAGGCAAAGCTGCTGAAGATCAGTTTCCATTCCAGCTTCTGCAGTCGTACACAAATCAGGAGAACGGGTCTTAATCAGGATAGATTGTGAATGCTAACAAGGCTGTGAGGGATAGACATAAAACCATTCAAATTTGACTTTTCAACAAAAAATTCCTGATTAAAAAAGTATTTATTTTTAAATTATTATTTATAATTTTAAGACTTCTTAAAATCTTAAAAGATGGCTTTTGATATAGTGCTTGAAAGTTAATTTATTCGCTCATTCATAGATTTTAACATCCATTTCAGAATTTGATTCGATTTCTGACACAAAATATTAGTAAAGTATTTATTTGATCATTTCTTAACCTTGAATTTCTTCATTAAACTTAATTTCTTCATCGTGTGTGTTATTGTTTTCTGGAAAAAATAGAATTGGGGTCTAATGGAGAAGTTTAAAGTAATATTATTATTATCGTTAACCAAAAACCATATCTTAGACCATAGAAAACCTTGAAATAAAATAAACACCACCTGAAATAAAATAAAATGGAAAAAATAATAAAATTAAACAACTAATTATTTGTCGCTAGTTGCCAACACAACATTTCTCATTGTTGTTTAGTTGAAGTACTAAAATAACTAAAACTATATATGCCATGCCTATATATATATATATAACCAAATAACAAAAATTTAAATGAAAACAGAAAATATAAATTATATAATGTAATTCAAAGAACTATAATAGTATATTAGTAATACAAAAATATTACA
>NC_068393.1:22395643-22403143 GCF_023724105.1 Carassius gibelio
GGACAAAAGGGAGGAACAGGATCAGGATAACAAGCTTATGTGGTCACAGTGGGTTTTCAATGTGTCTAGGCCCAGAAGGAATCTAGAGACTTTTCTGCAATAATTTTGGGAAGAATCTGTGGAATTTGGCAGATGTTTTTATCCAAAGTGACTTACACTGAATTTAAGATATTTATTTTATTAGTACATTCATTCTCTGGGAATCGAACCCATGATCTGGGTGTTAATGGCGCCATTCTCTACTGTTTGAGCTCATTGTTTGGCACATTAAAACAAAAAGTGTTAACCAGAGCTGAGAGTACTAGAGTCTTATTGGTAGCTGAGAGCATTAACAAAACAGCCAGAATATTCAATAAATTAATAAAAGGAGCAGTCGATTAAGAGTATTTTATGAATGTATGCGGAATTCTTCAGCCCAATATAATTAAAATAATATACACTATCAGTTAAATGTTTTTGAACATTTAGATTTTTAATGTTTTTTAAAAGAATTCTCTTCTGCTCACTAAGCCTGTATTTATTTGATCCAAAATACAACAAAAACACTAATAATGTGAAATATTGTTACTATTTAAAATGACTGCTTTCTTTTTGAATATATTTTAAAATTTAATTTATTTCTGTGATCAAAGCTGTATTTTCAGCATCATTACTTCAGTCTTCAGTGTCACATGATCCTTCAGAAATCAGTCTAATATGCCAATTTGCTGCTCAAAAACCACTTATTATTATTCATATTAAAATATTTCATTATTATAGAAATCAATACTTCTATTTAGCAAGAATGCTTTAAATTGAACGAAAGTGATAATGTTACAAAAGATTTCTTTTTCAGGTAAATGCCGTTCTTCTGAACTTTAGTCTTCAAACAGAACTGAAAAATTCATCTGTTTTCAACATAATAATAATAATAATAATAATAATAATAATAATAATAATAATAATAAATCATGTTTCGCTGAAGACTGGAGTAATGATGCTGAAAATTCAGCACTGACATTAAAGGAATTAAATACATTTTAAAATACATTTTAAATCGTAATAATATTTGACAATATTACTGTATTTTTGATTAATTAAATGCAACCTTGTTGAATATGAACTTTAAGGATGCATCTTTCAAAAACATAAAACCTTCTTAAAGATCTTAGTCTATAAACAACACCAGCATCTACAAGATCTCTGTGTAACAAAACAGTTAACCTCTGATTTCCTCCCCTTTTCTAAATGGTTTACATTTGAAGACATTCATTATGACTTACCCTCCATCAACAATCTCATCAACGGCCAGGAAAAGACCCTCCATATTTTCAAGCAGGGCTCTCTTTTCCACATTTTTCCTAAAAAGAAGAAGAAAACGATCAAGACTGAACTGTTGTTAGTTTGGTAGCTGATAGAGGCCAGTCTTTTACAATCTTTCCTACCTCAACATTTGGCTCAGGGAATCAAAGAGACAATTCAACACTGACATAAGCATCAACTGTGGGAGAAAAGACAACACAACTTATGAGATTTGCATGGTTATGATGTAAAGACACAACACTGATGAAGTATACACCATTACCTCATTTTCATGGGAGCTGCCGATGACATAGAAATATAAATCAATATTGCTCTTGTACACAACTGTTAGACCCTCCAGCAGAGCGATTTCACCTGTTTCAAAGAGAGGAAGGGTTGAGTCTACATGACTTTATGTTAGAAAACACAAGATTGACAGTAACAGAATCACTTACTGTCTGTTCTGTGTGTCTTGTTAAAGATGTTCTTCTCAAAGGCTTTCTGCTCTTTCACTGTGGGATACGTGTCATCATAATACTGAAACATGAACACAACAACAGTCATAAAGCTTATAACACGTCTACATCTCTTATCCATTACACCTTATGCAAACAAAAAGCAAGCTGTTAACATGAAGGTGAGTCAATGACCACAAATCTTGTTCAGCTAAAAACAGCTGAAAGTCTCGCACATAAAATGTACAAATGGTCGTGTCTGCTCTATATAGAAAAAAATAAGGTGGATAATGTTAGTAATAATTAAAGATGAACATTTACTGGACTGTAGCCACTTATGATTACTTGATTATCCATACAAGATCTTTTAGAAAAATCATTTTAAAATGTAAATAACAAATATGAGACATAAAGCTTTTGATCAACGTTTATGTATCCAAGTCATCATTGTATTACATTGCATTATATGTTTTCCCCACAAAATTTAAACTACAGAGCTTTGTTCACAAAACTAAGCAGTTACATATCTTACGATCTTACATAATATTAGGAAATATAGAGTGACAACTAATATTCTTATGCATTTTTAAGCAAGTAGCCTGCTGTATATACTGTTCGAAAAATCTCATTGATTTTCAAGATTTACTCGTACATTTATTTTTTTTTACTCCGAATAAGTTTTTCTTTTAAGTGTGAGCTCCTTATTTTCATTATATCATATTATAGGAGCCATAAAATCCTGATGTATCAAATATAGCATAATAATATTATATATAATATAATGCATTCTTTACAGCTCACCTTGGCATACAGTCTCTCTCCATCATTGTCCATGATCAGAACCGCTTTTACAGTGTACAGAGAGGGCTCCTGTCACAGCACACACAAATATGACAAATTACAGTGAAAACAATCATGTGATCAGGTCAAAGGTCGAGGAGACATCGAGCTGTCCATCAGCAGCTGCTCAAACTGTGAACTCAATATTTTGACAGTATACTGTAACAGTATACTGATCCTCAATATAATGAATATCTTCAATACAATAAATGCTAAACTCGTAAGATCGGTTACTGGTTCATAGTTTAGCGGATGTAGCGGAAATGCTATTTGAAGAGGAAACAGAGCGAATTTGAGGCGGACTGAACTGATATCGGACTCTTTACACTTTAAATGCAAATATTGCACACACAACGATTAAATAATTTTACCAATATTAGCGTATCCATCTTGCACTCGACAAATGTCGCTCAGTCAAGCTCCGAATTTCTGCGTATGTGTACTTCCGCTTACGACATGAGGTAAAAGGGCAAAACTAAGCGGAAGTACTTTGTAACGTCATTATAGATTGCGGGAAATATTGGGGGGAATTAATAATAAGAATAATAATAATTATAATAAATAATATTTTGAATCGGCCAACATCCACACATCAGTTATTAGTACTAATAATAACAAAATTAAAGTTTTAGACATCGATTTGATTCGCTAAAAAAATGCAAATAATGACGTGACATTGGTAGCCAAGAAATCGTATTCAGTTGTGAAAATTATGTGTGTGTGTGTGTTAGTACCTATGGTTAGTACAGGTCTAGCTACTTATGGGAGCCAAATAAATGTAGTAAGTGTCCTCACAAATATCATGCAATATGTATTTAATATTATATTCATATAGGCCTAGTTATATTTTTTCATGCATATTTAATAACTTTAAACCAGTAAACTTATGCAAACAGGCTCAGAGACTGCTAGTGTAAATGTACTCATTTAATAATAATAATAATAATAATAATAATAAAAGAAACAATTTGCCTAGTGCAGAATCAAAAAATAATAATAACTTAGCCTGTTTTGCAATACTGATGTTGATGCTTGAAAGGTTATGTGTCTGACCACACAGCCTGGTGAACCATAGCCATTTTTATTTATTAAACATTGGCAGGTGTGGGGTAAAAACATGCAATATGACGTATAGCCCTAGGATAAAGTATAAATATAAAATAAAACAGAGATAAATATACTCTGAGCATATTTAGTTAACTAGCCTGCATATGTTGTATCATTACAGGTTTGAAGAAAAAAAAACACATGCATTTAGCAGATGAATGTTAAACAATCACAAACACTGAAAACTAATTTAGTGATTTTTCTTTTATGGCCTTCTCTTTTCCTTAAGCTTTACTATTGACATCCAGTATTTTGTCAGAATTGTATCAGATAGAAAATATTCTGTCTTCTAATAAGAACATAATGTTCTTTTTTTTTCTCCTGACACTTCTTCAACATTTGAGCCTGTATATTTTCATCTGCATTCAACTGATTATTAACTACTTATTAGGCCTGCTCACTTGAAATGTAATCCAACAAAGATACAGATGTCAAGAAAAAACAAATGTATAAAATTAAGTACAATCTATGGCAATGTATATATATATATATATATATATATATATATATATGTGTGTGTGTGTGTGTGTGTGTGTGTGTGTGTGTGTGTGTGTGTGTGTGTGTGTGTTTGTGTGTGTGTGAGTGTGTGTGTGTGTGTGTGTTTGTGTGTGTGTGAGTGTGTGTGTGTGTGTGTGTATTAACATAGATTGTACTCAATTTTATACATATGGTTTTTCTTGACATCTGTATCTTTATTGGATTATGAAATGGAAAAAAAATCACAAAAATCTAACCTTTCATTGGATAATAAGAATTAAAAATAGGGGGAAATATCATTATGAAATAAATGTTTTTCTTAAAAAAAAAAACACGTTGGACACAATTATTGGCACCCCTAGAAATTCTTGTGAATAAAATATCTCTGAAGTATATTCCCATTCATGATCACAATTTTGAGCACTCCTGGGTGATTATGGCTCATATGGTTCATTAGTATCATTATGTGAAACTGGCTGTCCTCGTGTGTCATATTTTTAAAGAAAAAAACGTAATATAAGGCTTAAAACAATATTTTAGAATTTAAAAACAAGAATTACTCCCATTTACATAGTGTTTCAAAGGAACATTGCCAAAGGTGATTCACTATAAAGTCAACACTCTACCTAGGTACAATGACTTCATCATGCTCTCAGTAATGGAAAAAAAAACTGAGCAGTAGTTTTAACCTGAAGTAAACCTCAGGATCTCATGACCAGACGCTTAGTCAAAAATAATGAGTGATTCGGATCCTGATTCTGAGCTGATTGGGTTTGGAATCTGTTCGCCCTCCGTGAATGACACACTGGCCTCAATGACACAAGTCCTCCTCAAAATTGCACATGCTTCCAGCCTGTCCTGTTTTTTTCTGTGATAATTTAGGAGATCCTCCTACAACTGGGCATCATAATTACACTGGTCACTTTTTCTGGGAAGCACCACTGTGAAAACTAATCCTAACAGGGGTTTTCCCTGTGCACGGTTCACAGCGCTTTACTACAGCAACTACACATCAGAAATGGTGTAATCTGGAGATCTGTGGTGGGCTAATTTGTGAAGAAAACTCACACTACATTTAATTCTGTCTAAAATGAGTCCCGAAGTAAAAAGGACAAAGAATAAAGATTTTCTTTATAATGTGTGCTTCAGTAAGGTGGCTCACCAGCGAGTTTCACAATGAAACACTGGGTTTTCACAACTTTACCACGAAGAGTATTTCGAAATTACCCTGTGTTATATCAAAGAGGATACAGTACGTGTTTCCTTGGTGTACATTTTTTTCAGGTATGATTATAATGTCTCCCAGAGAATCATGACTTCACAATGCTGTTCACAGAACAAGAATTATTTGTTCAGTTTTTATTCATATATTTTGTATTATTATGTTCATCATTTGGTATATAAACTGCTTTTTATTTTTTATTTTAAATATATAAAAATATAAAATATATTAATACTTAGCATTCTTTGTTTGTTATTTGTCAAAATATCTTGAAAAAAAAAAACGTTTCCCCAAAAAAGTCTGTTAAGAAGCACGATGAGAAGAAATGTTTCTTGAGCAGCAAATCAGCATATTAGAACAATTTCTGAAGGATCATGAAAGTAAAGAAATGACTGCTAAAAATTTTGCTTTGCCATTACAGGAATACATTTCATATTAAAATGTGTTAAAATAAAATAAAATAAAATAATTTTTAAATTGAAATAATATTTTGTGATATTACTGATATTAATGAACGAATTAAACAGGACACATGAAAAAAAGAAAGAAAGCTGTATTAAACTTGTTGTTTTTATTCTTTTAAACCCTTTTTTGTCTTTGACCCATATATATACAGTAATGGCCAAAAATATTGGCACCCTTGGTAAATATGATCAAAGGCGCCTGTGAAAATTAATCTCTGTTGTTAATCCTTTTGATCTTTTATTTTAAAAAATCATAAAAATGGATCCTTTCATTGGATAATAAGAATTTTAAATAGGGGGAAATATCATTATGAAATAAATGTTTTTCTCAAATACACGTTGGACACAATTATTGGCAAATTCTTATGAGTAAAGTTTCTCTGAAGTATATTCATGTTCACAATTTTGAGCACTCCAGGGTGATTATGAACATGAAATTATCCAGCAATGCTTTCCTGTTTCACAGAAATATAAATAGGAGGGAAAACAAAGCCCAAATGCCCTTAATCATCCATTACAATGAGAAAAACCAAAGAATATATTTCTGATGTGCAGCAAAAGATAATTGAGCATCACAAATTAGTAAAGTGGCTTTAAAAAAAGAGCTAGAGCAGTGAAAATTTCCATTTCCACCATCAGGGCAATAATTAAGAATTTCCAATCAACATAAAATGTTACGAAACTGCCTGGAAGAGGACTTGTGTCTATATCGTCCTAATGCATGGTGAGGAGGAGAGTTTGAGTGGCTAAAGACTCTCCAGGGATCACAGCTGGAGAATTGCAGAAAATAGTTGAGTCTCTGGGTCAGAAAACATTAAAACAAATTGTCAAACAGCACCTACATCACCACATGTTGTTTGGGAGGGCTTCAAGAAAAATGATCCTTGCTCATCCAAAAACAAGCATATTCAGTTATCAGCCATGACTGGAACTTTAAATGGGTCTGGCTTCCATGGTGAGATGAAACTAAAAAATTAGCTTTTTAGCAGCAAACACTCAAGATGGGATTGGTGCACACAGGGATAAAAAAGTTCCTCATGTGTACAATGTAATATACTGCAGTATTTTTGATGTTGTGGGCCTATATTTCTGCTGGAGTTCCTGGACATCTTGTTTAGATACATGGAATCATCAATTCTATCAAATACCAAGGTGAAAGGTGACTGACTGTTAGAAATCTTATAATGGGCCGTGTTTGGATCTTCCAACCGTACAATAATCCAAACACAAACCTTAAAAACAACACAGCAATGGGTTGCAAAACCAAGCTTCTGCTATAGCCATTCCAGTCCTCTGACCTGAACCCTACAGACAAGGAGTGTGGAGAACTGAAGAGACGAAGCACCAACATGGAGCTGGGAATCTAAAGGGTCTGGAGTGATTCTGGATGAAGGAATCGCCTCTGATCTTTTGTCAGGTGTTCTCTAACCTCATTAGGCCTTATAGCAGAATATTGTAGACCTGTTAAACTGGCAAATGGAGGTTTCAAAAAGTATTGAATAAAAGGTTGCTGTTAATTGTAGTCAATGTGTATTAGAGAAAAACATTTATTTCATAATGATATTTCCCTCCATTTTAAATTCTCATTTCCCAATAAAAGATCAACAATGATCAAAGGATTAACAATGCAGATACATTTTCACAGCCTTTTTTG